>NW_026571036.1:240000-262500 GCF_026225935.1 Boleophthalmus pectinirostris
GTGTGTGTGTGTGTTGTGTACCTGTGTGTGTGTGTGTGTTGTGTACCTGTGTGTGTGTGTGTGTGTGTGTGTGTGTGTGTGTACCTGTGTTGTGTGTGTGTGTTGTGTACCTGTGTACTGTTGTGTGTGTGTGTGTGTGTGTGTGTGTGTGTGTGTGTGTGTTGTACCTGTGTACCTGTGTGTGTGTGTGTGTGTGTGTGTGTTGTGTACCTGTGTGTGTGTGTGTGTGTGTGTGTTGTGTACCTGTGTGTGTGTGTGTGTGTGTGTGTTGTGTACCTGTGTGTGTGTGTGTGTGTGTTGTGTACCTGTGTGTGTGTGTGTGTGTGTGTGTGTGTGTGTTGTGTACCTGTGTGTGTGTGTGTGTGTGTGTTGTGTACCTGTGTGTGTGTGTGTGTGTGTGTGTGTTGTGTACCTGTGTGTGTGTGTGTGTGTGTGTGTGTGTGTGTGTTGTGTACCTGTGTGTGTGTGTGTGTGTGTGTGTGTGTGTGTACCTGTGTGTGTGTTGTGTGTGTGTGTGTTGTGTTGTGTACCTGTGTGTGTGTGTGTGTTGTGTGTTACCTGTGTGTGTGTGTGTGTGTGTGTGTGTGTTGTGTACCTGTGTGTGTGTGTGTGTGTGTGTGTGTGTGTGTGTGTACCTGTGTGTGTGTGTGTGTGTGTTGTGTACCTGTGTGTGTGTGTGTGTGTGTGTTGTGTACCTGTGTGTGTGTGTGTGTGTGTGTGTGTGTTGTGTACCTGTGTGTGTGTGTGTGTGTGTGTGTGTGTGTGTGTGTTGTGTACCTGTGTGTGTGTGTGTGTTTGTGTGTGTGTGTTGTGTACCTGTGTGTGTGTGTGTGTGTGTGTGTGTGTACCTGTGTGTGTGTGTGTGTGATGTGTGTGTGTGTGTGTACCTCTGTGTGTGTGTGTGTGTGTGTGTTGTGTACCTGTGTGTGTGTGTGTGTGTGTGTGTGTGTGTGTGTACCTGTTGTGTGTGTGTTGTGTACCTGTGTGTGTGTGTGTTGTGTGTGTGTGTGTGTGTGTGTGTTGTGTGTGTGTGTGTGTGTGTGTGTGTTGTGTGTNGACAGGTGGGAGACACAGGTGGGAGACAGGTGAGACAGGTGGGAGAGGTGGACAGGGTGAGACAGGTGGGAGACAGGTGAGACAGGTGAGACAGGTGGGAGACAGGTGGGAGACAGGTGAGAGACAGGTGGGAGACAGGTGAGGAGACAGGTGAGACAGGTGAGACAGGTGAGGACAGGTGAGAGACAGGTGAGAGACAGGTGGAGACAGTGAGACAGGTGAGACAGGTGGGAGAGACAGGTGAGAGACAGGTGGGAGACAGGTGAGAGACAGGTGAGAGACAGGTGGAGACAGGTGGGAGACAGGTGGAGACAGGTGAGAGTGAGAGACAGGTGAGAGACAGGTGAGAGACAGGTGAGAGACAGAGACAGGTGGGAGACAGGTGGAGGTGAGAACAGGTGAGAGACAGGTGGAGACAGGTGGAGACAGGTGGGAGACAGGTGGGAGACAGGTGAGACAGGTGGGAGACAGGTGAGAGACAGGTGAGAGACAGGTGGGAGACAGGTGAGAGGTGAGACAGGTGGGGAGACAGGTGGGAGACAGGTGAGAGACAGGTGGGAGACAGGTGGACAGGTGGGAGACAGGTGGGAGACAGGTGGGAGACAGGTGGGAGACAGGTGAGAGACAGGACAGGTGGGAGACAGGTGAGACAGGTGAGACAGGTGAGAGACAGGTGAGAGACAGGTGGGAACAGAGACAGTGGGAGACAGGTGAGAGACAGGTGGAGACAGGTGAGACAGGTGGACAGGTGAGACAGGTGAGAGACAGGTGAGAGACAGGTGAGAGACAGGTGGGAGACAGGTGAGACAGGTGGGAGACAGGTGGGAGACAGGTGAGACAGGTGAGAGACAGGTGAGAGGGTGAGAGACAGGTGAGACAGTGTCAGGTGCAGGTGTGTGTCCTGGATTATAATTCAGATCTAATTCCTGAATTTCTCCACATGAAACAAAAACTGACTCAAAGTTCAGCCTTCTGTCAGGAAAAAGAAACTAAAGGTCCGTCCAGTCCGGTCCAGTCCGGGTCCAGTCCGGGTCCAGTCCGGGTCCAGTCCGGGTCCAGTCCCGAGTGTTTCAGCTGAAGGGACGTTAAACCAGAAGATGAATCTGTTTGTGGAGTTGATCTCAAACACAGAATGAGAAGGAGAAACATCTGAAGAGCACAAGTTTGGATATTTCTTAAAAACAGAATCTGCCACAGAGTCCCCACAGAGTCCCCACAGTTTTAAACAGAGTCCCCACAGAGTCTCCCACAGAGTCCCCACAGAGTCTCCACAGAGTCCCCACAGAGTCTCCCACAGAGTCTCCACAGAGTCCCCACAGAGTCTCCCCACAGAGTCTCCACAGAGTCCCCACAGAGTCCCCACAGAGTCCCCACAAGTCCCCACAGAGTCCCCACAGAGTCCCCACAGAGTCCCCACAGAGTCCCACAGAGTCCCCACAGAGTCCCCACAGAGTCCCCACAGAGTCCCCACAGAGTCAGAGTCCCCACAGAGTCCCCACAGAGTCCCACAGAGTCCCACAGAGTCCCCACAGAGTCTCCCACAGAGTCCCCACAGAGTCCCCACAGAGTCCCCACAGAGTCTCCCACAGAGTCCCCACAGAGTCTCCCACAGAGTCCCCACAGAGTCCCCACAGAGTCTCCACAGAGTCTCCCACAGAGTCTCCCACAGAGTCCCTCCCACAGAGTCCCCACAGAGTCCCCACAGAGTCCCCACAGAGTCCCACAGAGTCCCCAGAGAGTCCCCACAGAGTCCCCACAGAGTCCCACAGAGTCCCCACAGAGTCCCCTAGTGTCTCACCGCTCTGTATTCTTCCTCGGAGGAGAATCGTTCTTTCTGGATCCGGGTCATGTACAGAACATCTGTGTCGGGCAGCGCCTCCTCCAGGCTCTCAAACTCCTCCTGCTCCAACACAAACACAGATACACAAACACACCACACACACACACCACACACACACACACACACACACACACACACACACACACACACACACACACACACACACACACACACACACACACACACACACAGTACACACACACACACACACACACACACACACACACACACACACACACACACACACACACACACACACACACACACACACACACACACACACACACACACAAACACACACACACACACACACACACACACACACACACACACACACACAAACACACACACACACAAACACACACACACACACACACACACACACACACACACACAAACACACACACACACACACATACACACACAGGTATTAATATGGCACACAGTAAAACCTCTTCATGTGTCTTAACGAGCTCATGAACAAACAGAATGAAAAACTCGTGGAAATGTCGGGACTTGTTAAAGCTGCAGTTTGTGGAGCTTCGTTCTGCTGTTTTTTCTCTTTTGATTTTACAAAACTAATGAACATTTTATTTGTTTGTTTCCCAGTTTCACTCGAGTGTTTCACTTCAGAGTTAAAGAACACTGAGATGTTTCAGTCCCGCGGTGGTGGGCGGAGTCTCGTACCGCTGTAATGACACATTAAAAGCAGCTCAGACCTGTTTGATTCCTTTGGAGGCCACGTAGCTGCAGATCTCCGGTGGCATGTGCAGGTTCTTGGGGGCCACGTATCTCAGCGTGATGCGATACTGCGTCAGGAGTTTGGCGAGAGAGTGAACGGTGCGACCGTGTTTCAGGTCCCCGACCATCGTGATCTGACAAAACAAGAACAAGAGACAAGAACGAGTTTGAGGTCGAGACAAGAACGAGTTTGAGGTCGAGACAAGAACGAGTTTGAGGTTGAGACAAGAACGAGTTTGAGGTCGAGACAAGAAACGAGTTTGAGATCCTCGACCATCGTGATCTGACAAAACACAAAGAAGAAAAGATGTGGACTGTTTTTTAAATCCAGTGTTTCTCAAGTTAAAGAAACTGACTTTTTGTGGATTTTTCATGTGGGAAATAAACTCATTATTTATATTTAACGCTCTTCTGTTTCAGTTCTGACTCATGAATCTGTTCAAAAGGCACTCAGAATATTGGTATCGAATATCACTTTGAGTATGAGTATCAGGATCAGCAGTTAATGATATCAAAGAGCCTGGATAATAATCGGCCAATACCGATACTGAAACCTGTTTATCCTCATTGATCATGAGTAAAACTCTAAACTCCTGGGGAATCATCAGGACGTTCTGAACACAGAAGGTCAAAGAGGAAGAACCAAAGGAAGAACTCTGGACCAAAGGGCTTAAAATGAACTCAAATCAGGTCCAAAAAACACAGAGGGAACAGGCTGTGCTCCATTTGAGACAGAAGAACTGTGCTGTAGTAACAGAACATTAGTAGATAAAGTTTTTACCACTTAGAATTTAAACTCAGCCATGTGTTGATTTTATAAAGTATACAAGTATAATTTATATATAAGTATATAAAAGTATAAAGTATATAAAGTAAATAAACTCACGGTCATCCCGTTGACGGTGCCCAGCTCCTCTCGGATGGTGAAAAACGTCCAGAAGAGCCTGAGTCGGATGTTCTCCAACTCCATCTCCAGCGTTTATCACCGGCTTACGGCAATGACGAGAGGCAGACTGAAGAGAAGAGAGAGAGGGAGGAGAAAAGAGGAGGAGGAGGAGAGAAGAGGAGGAGAGGAAAGAGGAGAGGAAGAGGAAGAGGAGGAGGAGAGAGTGAGGTGTTTAATGTGACACCAAAGTTGTTGGTAAATGTTCAGTGACGATTAAGGTAAAACTGATTCTTTTTGTTGTTACTGTAAGAGAATTGAAGTTATTTATCCTCCTCGTTTTTCTCTCAGTTTCACATCGACTCACAGGAGCAACAAAAACTATTTTTGGACGGTTGGTTTTTGGCATTTTGTGGGGCAGCAGCAGCAACATTTGAAAAAAATCCTATCTGTGTCATTAAAAGATCAGATACAGGAGCAGAGGGACCAAACATCTGATCTGTGGGACTTCAGGCTGCAGACTGAACGTGGACCTGGAGACCTGGAGACCTGGAGACCTGGAGACCTTGGAGACTTGGAGACCTGGAGACTTGGAGACTTGGAGACTGGAGACTTGGAGACGTGGAGACTGGAGACAGTGAACCTGTTCTCACCTCCACGCTCCGGCGTCGGGTGGCGCAGCAGAGACGTCGTCGTGTCAGAAGGGAGAGTCGCTGTGCGACTCCGTCCAGACCATGAGCTGCTACGCCGACGTCCTCGTGCTGCGCCACCCGACGCCCGGAGCCGTGGAGGTGAGAACAGGTTACACCTCAGACTGTCTCCAGGTCTCCAGGTCTCCAGGTCTCCAAGTCTCCAGTCTCCAGTCTCCAGGTCTCCAAGTCTCCAAGTCTCCAAGTCTCCAAGTCTCCAGGTCTCCAAGTCTCCAAGTCTCAGTCTCCAAGCAGCCCAAGTGAAGTCCCACAGATCAGATGTTTGGTCCCTCTGCTCCTGTATCTGATCTTTTAATGACACAGATAGGATTTTTTTCAAATGTTGCTGCTGCTGCCCCACAAAATGCCAAAAACCAACCGTCCAAAAATAGTTTTTGTTGCTCCTGTGAGTCGATGTGAAACTGAGAGAAAAACGAGGAGGATAAATAACTTCAATTCTCTTACAGTAACAACAAAAAGAATCAGTTTTACCTTAATCGTCACTGAACATTTACCAACAACTTTGGTGTCACATTAAACACCTCTCCTCTTCCTCTCCTCCTCCTCTTCCTCTCCTCCTCCTCTTCTTCCCTCTCTTCTTCTCTTCAGTCTGCCTCTCGTCATTGCCGTAAGCCGGTGATAAACGCTGGAGATGGAGTTGGAGAACATCCGACTCAGGCTCTTCTGGACGTTTTCACCATCCGAGAGGAGCTGGGCACCGTCAACGGGATGACCGTGAGTTTTACTTTTATATACTTTTATATACTTGTATATAAATTATACTTGTATACTTTATAAAATCAACACATGGCTGAGTTTAAATTCTAAGTGTAAAAACTTTATCTACTAATGTTCTGTTACTACAGCACAGTTCTTCTGTCTCAAATGGAGCACAGCCTGTTCCCTCTGTGTTTTTGGACCTGATTTGAGTTCATTTTAAGCCCTTTGGTCCAGAGTTCTTCCTTTGGTTCTTCCTCTTTGACCTTCTGTGTTCAGAACGTCCTGATGATTCCCCAGGAGTTTAGAGTTTTACTCATGATCAATGAGGATAAACAGGTTTCAGTATCGGTATTGGCCGATTATTATCCAGGCTCTTTGATATCATTAACTGCTGATCCTGATACTCATACTCAAAGTGATATTCGATACCAATATTCTGAGTGCCTTTTGAACAGATTCATGAGTCAGAACTGAAACAGAAGAGCGTTAAATATAAATAATGAGTTTATTTCCCACATGAAAATCCCACAAAAAGTCAGTTTCTTTAACTTGAGAAACACTGGATTTAAAAAACAGTCCACATCTTTTCTTCTTTGTGTTTTGTCAGATCACGATGGTCGAGGACCTCAAACTCGTTCTTGTCTCGACCTCAAACTCGTTCTTGTCTCGACCTCAAACTCGTTCTTGTCTCGACCTCAAACTCGTTCTTGTCTCGACCTCAAACTCGTTCTTGTCTCTTGTTTTGTCAGATCACGATGGTCGGGGACCTGAAACACGGTCGCACCGTTCACTCTCTCGCCAAACTCCTGACGCAGTATCGCATCACGCTGAGATACGTGGCCCCCAAGAACCTGCACATGCCACCGGAGATCTGCAGCTACGTGGCCTCCAAAGGAATCAAACAGGTCTGAGCTGCTTTTAATGTGTCATTACAGCGGTACGAGACTCCGCCCACCACCGCGGGACTGAAACATCTCAGTGTTCTTTAACTCTGAAGTGAAACACTCGAGTGAAACTGGGAAACAAACAAATAAAATGTTCATTAGTTTTGTAAAATCAAAAGAGAAAAACAGCAGAACGAAGCTCCACAAACTGCAGCTTTAACAAGTCCCGACATTTCCACGAGTTTTTCATTCTGTTTGTTCATGAGCTCGTTAAGACACATGAAGAGGTTTTACTGTGCCATATTAATACCTGTGTTTGTGTTTGTGTGTGTGTTTGTGTGTGTGTGTGTGTGTGTGTGTTGTGTGTGTGTGTGTGTGTGTGTGTGTTTGTGTGTGTGTGTGTATTGTGTGTGTTGTGTGTGTGTGTGTGTGTGTGTGTGTGTGTGTGTGTGTGTGTGTGTTTGTGTATCTGTGTTTGTGTTGGAGCAGGAGGAGTTTGAGAGCCTGGAGGAGGCGCTGCCCGACACAGATGTTCTGTACATGACCCGGATCCAGAAAGAACGATTCTCCTCCGAGGAAGAATACAGAGCGGTGAGACACTAGGGGACTCTGGGGACTCTGTGGGGACTCTGTGGGAGACTCTGTGGGGACTCTGTGGGGACTCTGTGGGACTCTGTGGGAGACTCTGTGGGACTCTGTGGGAGACTCTGTGACTCTGTGGGACTCTGTGGGACTCTGTGGAGACTCTGTGGGACTCTGTGGGGACTCTGTGGGAGACTCTGTGGGACTCTGTGGGAGACTCTGTGGGGACTCTGTGAC
This sequence comes from Boleophthalmus pectinirostris, assembly GCF_026225935.1. NCBI lineage: Eukaryota > Metazoa > Chordata > Actinopteri > Gobiiformes > Gobiidae > Boleophthalmus > Boleophthalmus pectinirostris. The sequence continues at coordinate 247,633 of NW_026571036.1, forward strand.
TCTGTGGACTCTGTGGGGACTCTGTGGGGACTCTGTGGGAACTCTGTGGGGACTCTGTGGGGACTCTGTGGGACTCTGTGGGAGACTCTGTGGGACTCTGTGGGGGAGACTCTGTGGGGACTCTGTGGGGACTCTGTGGGGACTCTGTGGGGACTCTGTGGGGACTCTGTGGGGACTCTGGGGGACTCTGTGGGGACTTTGTGGGGACTCTCTGTGGGGACTCTGTGGGGACTCTGTGGGGACTCTGTGGAGACTCTGTGGGAGACTCTGTGGGGACTCTGTGGAGACTCTGTGGGAGACTCTGTGGGGACTCTGTGGAGACTCTGTGGGGACTCTGTGGGAGACTCTGTGGGGACTCTGTTTAAATCTGTGGGGACTCTGTGGGGACTCTGTGGGGACTCTGTTTTAGATTCTGTTTTTAAGAAATATCCAAACTTGTGCTCTTCAGATGTTTCTCCTTCTCATTTCTGTGTTTGAGATCAACTCCACAAACAGATTCATCTTCTGGTTTAACGTCCCTTCAGCTGAAACACTCGGACTGGACCCGGACTGGACCCGGACTGGACCGGACCCGGACTGGACCCGGACTGGACCCGGACTGGACCGGACTGGACCTTTAGTTTCTTTTTCCTGACAGAAGCTGAACTTTGAGTCAGTTTTTGTTTCATGTGGAGAAATTCAGGAATTAGATCTGAATTATAATCCAGGACACACACCTGCACCTGACACTCTCACCTGTCTCTCACCTGTCTCACCTGTCTCCCACCTGTCTCTCACCTGTCTCCCACCTGTCTCCCACCTGTCTCCCACCTGTCTCCCACCTGTCTCTCACCTGTCTCCCACCTGTCTCACCTGTCTCCCACCTGTCCACCTGTCTCCCACCTGTCTCCCACCTGTCTCTCACCTGTCTCACCTGTCTCCCACCTGTCTCTCTCCACCTGTCTCCCACCTGTCTCCACCTGTCTCCCACCTGTCTCCCACCTGTCTCTCACCTGTCTCTCACCTGTCTCCACCTGTCTCTCTCCCACCTGTCTCTCACCTGTCTCCCTGTCTCCCCACCTGTCTCCCACCTGTCCCTCACCTGTCTCCCACCTGTCTCCCACCTGTCTCTCCTGTCACCTGTCACCTGTCTCACCTGTCTCCCTGTCTCCCACCTGTCTCTCACCTGTCTCTCACCTGTCTCTCACCTGTGTCTCCCACCTGTCTCACCTGTCTCACCTGTCTCTCACCTGTCTCCCACCTGTCTCCCACCTGTCTCTCACTGTCTGTCTCACCTGTCTCCCACCTGTCTGTCTCACCTGTCCTCCCACCTGTCTCTCCACCTGTCTCCCACCTGTCTCTCACCTGTCTCTCTCACCTGTCTCTCACCTGTCTCTCACCTGTCTCCACCTGTCTCCACCTGTCTCACCTGTCTCCCACCTGTCTCTCACCTGTCTCTCACCTGTCTCTCACCTGTCTCACCTGTCTCCCACCTGTCTCACCTGTCTCCCACCTGTCTCCACCTGTCTCACCTGTTCTCCCACTGTCTCCACCTGTCTCTCACCTGTCTCTCACCTGTCTCCCACCTGTCTCCCACCTGTCTCCACCTGTCTCCCACCTGTCTCCCACCTGTCTCACCTGTCTCCCACCTGTCTCCCACCTGTCTCTCACCTGTCTCCCACCTGTCTCACCTGTCTCTCACCTGTCTCCACCTGTCACCTGTCTCCCACCTGTCTCACCTGTCTCCCACCTGTCTCCCACCTGTCTCTCACCTGTCTCTCACCTGTCTCACCTGTCTCCCTCTCACCTGTCTCCCACCTGTCTCCCACCTGTCTCACCTGTCTCCCACCTGTCTCTCACCTGTCTCTCACCTGTCTCACCTGTCTCCCCACCTGTCCCCACCTGTCTCCCACCTGTCTCACCTGTCTCCCACCTGTCTCTCACCTGTCTCACCTGTCTCACTGTCCTCACCTGTCTCCCACCTGTCTCTCACCTGTCTCTCCTGTCTCACCTGTCTCACCTGTCTCCCACCTGTCTTGTCTCACCTGTCTCACCACTGTCTCACCTGTCCCACCTGTCTCCACCTGTCTCTCACCTGTCTCCACCTGTCTCACCTGTCTCCCACCTGTCTCCCACCTGTCTCACCTGTCTCCCACCTGTCTCTCACCTGTCTCACCTGTCTCACCTGTCTCCCACCTGTCTCTCACCTGTCTCTCACCTGTCTCACCTGTCTCCCACCTGTCTCCCACCTGTCTCCCCACCTGTCTCCCACCTGTCTCCACCTGTCTCACCTGTCTCCCACCTGTTCTCTCACCTGTCTCCCTGTCTCTCACCTGTCTCTCACCTGTCTCCCACTGTCTCACCTGTCTCCCACCTGTCTCACCTGTCTCTCACCTGTCTCACCTGTCTCACCTCCCCACCTGTCTCCCACCTGTCTCCCCTGTCTCCCACCTGTCTCACCTGTCTCACCTGTCTCACCTGTCTCACCTGTCTCTCACCGTCTCACCTGTCTCCCACCTGTCTCTCACCTGTCTCACCTGTCCCTGTCTCCACCTGTCTCCCACCTGTCTCACCTGTCTCTGTCTCCCACCTGTCTCCCACCTGTCCCACCTGTCTCCCACCTGTCACCTGTCTCTCACCTGTCTCTCACCTGACCTGTCTCACCTGTCTCACCTGTCTCTACTGTCTCACCTGTCTCACCTGTCTCACCTGTCTCTCTGCTCACCTGTCTCACCGTCTCCCACCTGTCTCCACCTGTCTCCCACCTGTCTCCACCTGTCTCCACCTGTCTCTCACCTGTGTCTCTCACCCTGTCTCACCTGTCCCTGTCTCCCACCTGTCTCTCACCTGTCTCACCTGTCTCCCACCTGTCTCACCACCTGTCTCTCACCTGTCTCCCACCTGTCTCTCACCTGTCTCCTGACCTCTCACCTGTCTCACCTGTCTCACCTGTCTCACCTGTCTCACCTGTCTCCCTGTGTTGTAAACCCGTTGGACTGTGCTGATGTCGTGGACTCTGATGTTTGTGTGTTAAATGTTTCTTGTTCAGAGCTTCGGTCAGTACATCCTGACTCCTCACATCATGACCGGAGCCAAGAACAAGATGGTGGTGATGCATCCTCTGCCCCGAGTCAACGAGATCAGGTCAGTCCCGCTTTAGTCCTGTTTAGACCCGGTTTAGTCCTGGTTTAGTCTGACCTTCTGTGTGAACGTGGCTGCACCTTCAGCCTCATTCACTTCGATGTTTTTCTGCAAAGCTCAAAACCACAGCAGCAGCTCCTCCTCCTCCTTCCTGATTGGCTCTTTCCAAACATGCTCCTGGTTTCAGCTAGAACAGCTAACCTCAATGAGCTTCATTTGACTGGAGCTGAACGCTGTGGAAACAGGTCCAGAAATCCTGGAAAAGTCCTGTAGATTTAATTTGTTTCCCTTCGCTCCAGTGTTTGTTCAGTTTTCATGAGTCTGTTCTGATTATTTCTGAACGTCTTTTGTTTAAAAGAAACGACAGTAAATGTTCAAAAACTATAATCCCAAAACCATAAGGAGAGAGGAAACGGTTCATGTTTCAGATTTAGAACTAAAAGTCTGATCAGTTCTACACATGGAGGTGCTGGAAAGTCATGGAAAAATTCACTTTAGTCATGAAAAAATCATGGAATATTTTGGACATTTTGTCAGTGAAAAAGCGTGAGACCCTGGACCTGACTCCCGAGTCTCCTGTTCTTAGGATGTAACTAATCCAAAATATCATGATATCGTATCGTCAGAATAATACATCGAATCTCAAATGTCTGTGTTGAAATTCATTGTTATGATGCAGAAATGTCTAAAAGAAACAGAATAAACTACAGAGACCATGATGCTTTGCTTTGTTTCAGTCCAATTTACACAATGAAATAAATTATGAAGAACTTTAAATCTTAAGTCTCTGGTTTACGACAGAAAGTTTAATATTCACAATGTTTTTATCTCTTCAAAATATCACAATAAATATTACACACACACACACACACACACACACACACACACACAGACACAGACACACACACAGACACAGAGACACACACACACACACACAGAGACACACACACACACAGACACACACACACAGAGACACACACACAGACACACACACACAGACACACACACAGACACACACACACACACAGTTGAGACTTTGACGTGGTTGTGGTGTGTGTTTCAGTGCGGAGGTGGACTCAGATCCTCGTCGTGCGGCGTATTTCCGACAGGCGGAGAACGGGATGTACATCAGGATGGCTCTGCTCGCCACCGTGCTGGGAAGATGAGCCTCTGCACACGGCTCACACACACGGCTCACACACACGGCTCACACACACGGCTCACACACGCGGCTCACACACACGGCTCACACACACGGCTCACACACACGGCTCACACACACGGCTCACACACACTCACACGGGCTAAAACAACACACACTCTGCACAACATTCTTTTTTGTTTACTTCATTTTCTCTGATAAGTGTTTGATTTACTCAGAAGTATTACAATATTTTAGCAACTTTGCAAAACTGTGACCAGATCTGGACATTCCAAATACTGCCCTGGTACTACACTTGTACTACACCAGTACTACACCACTACTACACCTGTACTACAAATACTACTACCTGGTATCACACTGGCACTAAACTCATACTGTCCATTCCAATTCACTTTGTTCCTGTGGCACATTTCACAAACAGTTTCCAAAATGCTGCACAACAACAATAATAATGTAATAATAATAATAATGATGTAGAATTCCTCAGTCGATTGGGTAAAATCCACGATAAAAAGAGAAATTCAATTTGTCGACTGGACGAAAGTTTATTTGGTCAAAAACATTTTTCAACTTGTCCAATCTGTTTCTTCACTTCTGTCAGACACTGGTGACACTGTCTTATATCTGCCAGAAGGGGGCGCTCACTACACACACACTACTCTGACACACACGCACACACGCACACACACACGCACACACACGCACACACACACGCACACACACACGTTTACAGTTTGTGTTTGTTGGAGGATGCACAGACGAGACGAGAGAGCAACACTGGACCTGAGTCTGTTGTTCATCTGCACATAAAATCCTGGAGTCGCTCCCGTGAGGTTCAGAGTCTGAGGAAAGATTTTTGTTTGGGAGGAGTTCAAGAGGCTGTTTTTGTTAAGAGATGGAAACAGACTCAGACACCGTTGAGTAACAACTCCGTCCTCAAACCTAAAACAAAACAAATACAACTAGAGGAGGAGGTCAGGTCAGGACCAGAGGTGTGAAAACTCCAGTATGACCTGAGTGACTCTGCTGATAAGATCCACACTCATGCAGGTCAACAGATCTAACAAACAAACTGTAAACACATGTACATGTGTGTGTTAGTGTGAGAGTAATGTGAGTGTAGTGAGCGCCCCCTTCAGGCAGATATAAGACAGAGTCACTGAACTAAAGTGAAGAACAGTTTGGACGAGTTCAGAAACAGATTCAACCCAAATAAACTTTTGCCCAGTCGACAAATTGAATTTCTCCTTTTGCCAGTATAATGATAAAATAAACACTTAGATTTAATCACACTAGTCTGAAAACAATAAGAGCAGAAACTATGGAATAGCAATAAATAAATAAAACCAATAAAACTCCTGCGGTGTGAGGTCGGTCACAGAGAAAGTCCTGTCCTCCAGGGTTTAAGTCTCGTCTTAGGTCCCACGAGCTCGGACCTCGGACCTCAGCGCTGTCCCCAAACTGTCCCAGAATCATTAGTTTTTCCATCGAACGCACAATCACTGAGTTTAAACCTCCACCTGCACATTCCGCGCTTCGAGTGTTTACTGTTTACATTTTTTTTCAGAACACACATTTCTTTAGAACACTTAACTCTTGTCTCAGGTTTCATTATGATTCTGTCGTTTCGCTGTGGCACAAAGGACCAAACTCTTGTTTCCAAACCGTTTCTTGTGATTCTGCTGTTTGGGTTCTGATCCAAATCCTCGTGTTGTTTTTGATGCTGGTGTCGATAATGTAGCAATGAACTGGAAATTCATTCAATTTCATAATGTTTTTCTATCAGACTTTTTCAATAAATACAAGAAAATGGGAACGATCTTTGTGCTGTTGTTATTTAAGTTTAAAATCAGATCCAGACTGAGATGAACGTGAACAGAGGAGGAAGAGGACGACGAGGAGGGACACTGAGTGACACTGAGCTTGAGTAAAAGACACTGTGGTTAGAGCTGAGTTTATTTTTATTTTTTTTTCAGCAACAAACAAAAACAGAATTATTTGGACACAGGAGTCACACTTCACAATATAATAAAGAAAAAATATAAATGGTGATAAATTCTAAAGTTGCAAAAAAGAGCAAGAGACGTGTGAAATAAAACTCAGTTATTTAAATGTAAATGTAGAGAGAAAATAGAAAAGTAATGAAATATAAAATCACAGCTTTATGAGGTCACAGGAAGACAGCAGATGATTGACAGGACACAGGTTTATCAGTTACATAAGGGTGAGTTGTACAGTTGTAGGGAGTATTAATAATTTAAGGACAAGTGAATTGTAGAAAATAACTTATATTTTTCATATTTTCTCTTTTAAAAACGCATGCTCACCTGGACAGACATAAGAGCTGGCAAGTTGATTTGTTACTCATATAATAAAATTTTCTTATGTATTTATTTTGTAGGCCTATTTTTTTAACTTTTATTAAGTGCTGCATGTGATTATTATTAATACAATTGTTATTAATATGACTATTAATATCATCAGGCCTACCTACAATTTGTAATTTTTCATTCTCCTTTGCCTGATGTTTCCTACCTTTGATGCTATTATTAGAAAATAAATAAAAGGAATATCAGTGGTATTTCAAATTAAACCAAAGTGTGCTTATGTAAACCAAAAGTAACGATACACAGCTGTGAGGAGTTACAGTTGTAGGGAGTATTATCCGTTACATGATACTCCCTACAACCGTACAACAAGTTAGTCGTCATTTTGATTTTTCTTTAAAAAAAAATATATACATATATATAATCTCTTTTACCTCACCTGAAGAAGCAATAATTTGAAGACAAGTTAATTGCAGAAAATAACTTGTATTTTTGATTTTTGTTCTATTTTAAATCGAGCGCCCAGACTAAAAGTGTGTTTCCCTGGAGATGCCGGGGATTGAACCCGGGGCCTCATACATGCAAAGCATGCGCTCTACCACTGAGCTACATCCCCACACTGACAGTCGAGTCTGTCTGTGTTTATATCATGTACACAGACCGAGTTCTGGCATCACAGATTTATACATGTTCAGACTCATATAAACACAGAAATACACAGATGACACTTGAAATATCAAATATATCTGAGTATTTCGTAGATTTCACGGTTTAAAATCTGTGTTTTGTGGCGTTTTTCCGGTGGCGCCGCCGCAGTTTGACCGCTGAGAGGAGCGGGAGTGCGCATGCGCGGGCGGATAGCGGGCCGCTCTTCGGCTTTGAGGCTAACGACGCTTTTTCTGCGTATTTACCGTGAAATAAGAAGAAAAGTCCCATGTCTCTATGATCCAGACAAAACCGCAGCGATCACCGCAGCGACCCGCACCACAGTCAGTCCACACACGGTAAGACACTCTGCGCTTTAAAACACGTTTCTGCGCCGCTAGCTTATTGTGAGAGCTGTCACGTATCCTTCCGCCGGACTCCGCTGAGAAAATACACTGGTTTAAGGAGGACTAGACCCTGTGAGTAAATCAGCACAGAGCGCGCGTTTCCACAAAACATCTTCAAAATTGTACACTCTGTGATGAAATATGAACATTTGATTCAAGCCGAATTCGCTAATAGACCGTTTGTAATTGAAATCAAGTAATGCGACATATTCTGCTTAAAACTATCTTACAAATATTTGTAGAAATGTGTAGAATTTACTGAAAGGTGACGCCATTTTTAAATCAGTTGTTGCACGCTCGTGTGCTCGTGGAGCGCGTGAACAAAGATGAAAAATGCACCAATAAATCTGATCATCAATTTAAATTCTACTTTACACTTGGATTTGACTGTCATTTCAAAGTAAAAGCCGTAATTTCCTGCAGAAATAATTCAAATGAAAGATATTTAAGAGGTTCTGAAGGTTATTAGAGCGGAGTGTGAAGTGGAATGAATGAAAAAGGGCAGATTGTGGTGATTAAAGTGATTTTTGTTGTGTTTTTATTCACTGTAAAACACAGAGTCATTGTCCATGTGTCGGATTAACAGAGGATTAAACCAAGGACACAGAGACACGCACATTTAACATTTAACACGCCCCAACAAACAAAACCTCCTAAAAACAACACCGAGCCACACAACACTTCACACTCAAACTGCACACGAGACCCAGGAGCAAGTCTGAGGAACCTCCAGTTCAACTCCAACTCCAACTCAAACTGAAGCTGAAGCTGAAACTGAAGTGAGTCTGAAGAGAAGCAGAGGCGCAGACTCAGGATCTGTTGGATAAGTGCCTTAGTTAAAGCCACAGATGAACTTAAGACCACAAAAAGCTCCAGTCCTAGAAAGTCAAACTGGACTGAGACCGGAGGGACCGGGAGGGACCGGGGACCGGGGACCGGGGAGACCGGGGGGACCGGGGGACCGGGGAGACCGGGGAGACCGGGGAGACCGGGGAGACCGGGAGACCGGGGAGACCGGGGAGGGGGACCGGGGAGACCGGGGAGACCGGGGAGACCGGGGAGACCGGGGAGACCGGGGAGACCGGGGAGACCGGGGACCGGGGTCCAGAGAGACTCTGTCCCTGCAGATTTACACAAAAACCACTCATTTGTCCCAGTTTTATACAAGAAATGTCCCAGTGTCTCTATTTCTGATCAATTTGATCTAAACCGGGACTGAACTAGGACTAAAATAGGACTATAATAGATCTAAACCAGGACTAAACGAGAGCTAAACCAGGACCAAACTGGGACTGAACTGGGACTAAACCAGGACTAAAATAGGTTTATTTCAGGTCTAAAACAGGACTGAACCAGGTCTAAACCAGGTCTAAACCGGGTCTAAAAAGGGACTATATCAGTTTTTTTTCAGGTCTAATCCAGGACTAAACCAGGACTATCTTGGGTTAAATCCTGCAGTGTGTAAACTCCATCAGTGGTTCAGTAGAATCCAGGACAAAGGAGAAAAACGAGTTTGTCGACTGGACAAAAATTTGTTTGGTCAATTACGTTTCTCAGCTTCGTCCAGACTTCTTCTTCTTCTTCTTCTTCTTCTTCTTCACGTCCAGTCGATAAACTCACTTTTCTCCTTCGTCTTAAATCCTGCAGACTGAATTTCTTTAATCTCAGTTTTTACTCTGATCCACACGAGAGTCGAGGACAAAGACGACTCACACTTTTTAGTTTTATTTACACAAACATCCAAACCCGAGTCTGGTCCCCCTAAAACATCTCCTCAAACATCTCCTCAAACATCTCCTCAAAAACAAGACTCCTCTGGGCAAAAAGAGAAACACACAAACTAAATGATGATTCTGAATTTTTATTTTAAGAGTAAAACCAGGACCAGACCAGACGTCTCATGGACTTCACTTGTTCTGGATCTGTGGGTCTGTGAGGAGCTGCTTTGGTCCCAGGTTCAGCTCAGGGTAGTTCTGCTCTAGACCTGGTTTTAACTTGGTCTGGTCCTGGTCTGGTCCTGGTCCTGGTCTGGTACTGGTCTTGGTTCTTGTGTAGATCTGAAGTGAGAGGAGCTTAAACCCTCGGCCTCCTGCGTCAGAACAAAGCTCTGATTGTTCTTCTAAACGAGACTTTTGTCAGACGCTGGGATCATGTGAGGACCAGAGCCACGACCGGAGCCACGACCCACGACCAGAGCCACGACCGGAACCAAGACCAGGAGCTTTTATGGACTTCAAAATAAAATGATGAGACAGAACTGAAGCTGGAGGAGACGAGAACACGACGGGAATAAAGAGGAACATCTGTGGAGATTCAAAATGTGCATGTGAAGAAGAACACAAAAGACCTGGTCTAGTCCTGGTTTAGTCCTGGTTTTAGTCCTGGTTTTAGTCCTGGTTTTAGTCCTGGTTTAGTCCTGGTTTAGTCAGTCCTGGTTTTAGTCCTGGTTCATTCCTGGTTTAGTCCTGGTTTAGTCCTGGTTCAGTCCTGGTTCAGTCCTGGCCCGTTTATTTGATGGAGAGTGAAGTTTGTGGTTCGTCTGACGCTCTGGTCGATCACGTCCATCTTCTCTGATATTAAACCTGATCCTCTGACGTTTTCTGAAGACTGCGTTTAAAGAAAGAGTATGGAACTTTCCTGGGTGTTACAGAGGGACTATTAAACTTCTGTGGGCTTTTCACATGTCACATGTTTAGATCAACATGTTCATTTTACTGTTTTGGAAATGTTTGATTCGTCCAAAACAACAGATTTTACTTAAGTTTTTTTTTTCGTATTTATGGAGAATTGTGGTGTGGGAGCACATGGGCGGAGCCTCGTACAGACTCGTACTGCTGCTAATCGTAAGAAGAGTTTGACATAGAAACGTGGGCGACTCTAAAACCTCCTGAGACGGTTTGTGATGAGGGAATTTATTAGAGCAGCGATTCAAACAACATGGAGGAAAATAAAATCCAGATTTAGCATCAAGTTCCTCTCAGCGTTGGATTTATATTTATACATGAACAGAGGGTCTCAAAATAATCATTCTGCAGGCCAATAATTCTGTCAGTTCTTGTTCACATTTTCACAGAATGTTCAGATGGTTTTCTATGTTTTATTTTTGTTGTGTTTTCAGGTTGAGTCGTTCAGTCTGAAACAGAATCATTTCTTGTCTTGAATCTGCTGCTCAAACTCACCAAGACTGAACAGAGACGGTTTGGTGAATCCTGAGGAAACGATCGGAAGTGAAACCATGTGCAGCTCCTTCAGACTTTAAAATCAGACGACAAGACACGAAAATGTCAAGAATTCTGTGTGTCGACATGAAACTTGAAGAAACACCAAACCGTCACTCGAGGAATCTGAGTTTCCAGACTTGTTCTCCTCACAGACTCTTGAGGCATCAAGAGTTTTTCATGAACTTGCTCTTGTTTCTCTTGTTTCTCTTCTGACGTTGATGTTGGTCCAGATCCTTTAGTCCTGCAGAAGCTGAACTCATTTTTGGTGAAGTTTTGTCCAGATGTTGTGTTGAAGTTTCAGTCTTGGTGAGTTTGAGCAGCAGATTCAAGACACTAAATGATTCTGTTTCAGACTGAACGACTCAACCTGAAAACACAACAAAAATAAAACATCACAAATCAAATCTTCATCTGTTTCTGGAGATTCTGTCAAAATGTGAGTTTATTTCAAAAGTATTGACCTGTGAAATGGTGTCACATGTTTTGGGACTCTGTATATAATCTATATATTAGTATATATCTGTTATTGTGTTTGTGTGAAGTGCAGATTTGTAGAGTTTGAGTTGAGAGTTTCCTGTTCAAACCACAAACTCAAACTGGAGCAAACTCATGTAGAGGAAACTGGGTGTAAACAAACAACTGCAGGTGAGATTTATCAAAGCAGCTCCAGTAACAAATATACAAACGATATAATCACTTTCCAACAGATCAATAGAAAACAGACACAACAGATCATCAATAACCAATCAGAACGAACCAAAACCAACTTCAAAGTCGACATATTATCAACACTCAGACTCACACAGGCTCCTCCCACATCACACAGGCTCCTCCCACATCACACAGGCTCCTCCCACATCACAAGTCTGAACTAATAACACACACACACACACATACACATATACGCGCACACACACACGCACATACACACACACGCACACACACACACACGCACACACACACACACACACACACACACACACACACACACGCACACACACACACACACACACACACACACACACACACACACACACACACACACACACACACACACACAGACAAATGACTCCACAGATAAATCCTGATGCAGAGTCACATATTTGGACATTTATTTGTCTGTAAATTGGATTAAGTAAACAGAATGTAGAGAGTCTAAGATTTATAACGAGGTGTAACATGCCCACGGGAAATATCGGCTCCTATCAGCAAACATATCGGCTGATAGCCAATATGCTTCCAGGTGCTCATATCGGCCGATAATATTAGCCAACCAATATATCGGTCGGGCTCTAAAACAAACACAAATCCAGCTCTGAGTGTGACCAGGAACAATACGACACAACGACACAATGACACGACACAACACGACACAACAACACAACGACACAACGATACAACAACACAAAGACACAATGACACAATGACACAATGACACAACGATAAAACGATACAACGATACAACAACACAACAGTAGTGTGATACAGGTTTCATTAAATGTTGTGTGTGTGTTGTGTGTGTGTGTTGTGTACCGTTGTGTGTGTGTTGTGTACCTGTGTGTGTGTGTTGTGTGTGTGTGTGTTGTGTACCTCTGTGTGTGTGTTGTGTGTGTGTTGTGTACCTGTGTGTTGTGTGTGTGTTGTGTACCTCTGTGTGTGTGTTGTGTGTGTGTTGTGTACCTGTGTGTGTGTGTGTGTACCTGTGTGTGTGTGTGTGTGTGTGTGTGTACCTGTGTGTTGTGTGTGTGTGTTTGTGTACCTGTGTGTGTGTGTGTGTGTGTGTGTGTACCTGTGTGTGTGTGTGTGTGTGTGTGTGTGTACGTGTGTGTGTGTTGTGTACCGTGTGTGTGTGTGTACCTGTGTGTGTGTGTGTGTGGTGTGTACCTGGTGTGTGTGTTTGTGTGTGTGTGTACCTGTTGTGTGTGTGTGTGTGTGTGTGTACCTGTGTGTGTGTGTGTGTGTGTGTTGTGTACCTGTGTGTGTGTGTGTGTGTACCTGTGTGTGTGTGTGTGTACCTGTGTGTGTGACCTGTGTGTGTGTGTGTGTGTACCTGTGTGTGTGTGTGTGTGTGTTGTGTACCTGTGTGTGTGTGTGTGTGTGTGTGTGTGTACCTGTGTGTGTGTGTGTGTGTACCTGTGTGTGTGTGTGTGTGTGTGTGTGTGTACCTGTGTGTGTGTGTGTGTGTGTGTGTGTGTGTGTGTGTGTGTGTGTGTACCTGTGTGTGTGTGTGTGTGTGTGTGTGTGTACCTGTGTGTGTGTGTGTGTGTGTGTGTGTGTACCTGTGTGTGTGTGTGTGTGTGTGTGTGTGTACCTGTGTACCTGTGTGTGTGTGTGTGTGTGTACCTGTGTGTGTGTGTGTGTGTGTGTGTGTGTACCTGTGTGTTGTGTGTGTTGTGTGTGTGTGTGTGTGTGTGTACCTGTGTGTGTGTGTGTGTGTACCTGTGTGTGTGTGTGTGTGTTGTACCTGTGTGTGTGTGTGTGTGTGTGTACCTGTGGTGTGTGTGTGTACCTGTGTGTGTGTGTGTGTGTGTACCTGTGTTGTGTGTTGTGTACCTGTGTGTGTGTGTGTACCTCTGTGTGTGTGTGTGTGTGTGTGTACCTCTGTGTGTGTGTGTGTGTGTGTGTGTGTACCTGTGTGTGTGTGTGTGTGTGTGTACCTGTGTGTGTGTGTGTGTGTGTGTGTGTGTACCTGTGTGTGTGTGTGTGTGTTGTGTACCTGTGTGTGTGTGTGTGTGTGTGTGTGTGTACCTGTGTGTGTGTGTGTGTGTGTGTGTGTGACCTGTGTGTGTGTGTGTGTGTGTGACCTGTGTGTGTGTGTGTGTGTGTGTGTGTACCTGTGTGTGTGTGTGTGTGTGTGTGTGTGTGTGTACCTGTGTGTGTGTGTGTGTGTGTGTGTGTGTGTGTGTGTGTGTGTGTGTACCTGTGTGTGTGTGTGTGTGTGTGTTGTGTACCTGTGTGTGTGTGTTGTGTACCTGTGTGTGTGTGTGTGTGTGTGTGTGTGTGTGTGTACCTGTGTGTGTGTGTGTGTGTGTGTGTGTACCTGTGTGTGTGTGTGTGTGTGTGTGTACCTGTGTGTGTGTGTGTGTGTGTGTGTGTGTGTGTGTACCTGTGTGTGTGTGTGTGTGTGTGTGTGTGTGTGTACCTGTGTGTGTGTGTGTGTGTGTGTGTGTGTGTGTGTGTGTGTGTGTGTGTGTGTGTGTGTGTGTACCTGTGTGTGTGTGTGTTGTGTACCTGTGTGTGTGTGTGTGTGTGTGTGTGTGTACCTGTGTGTGTGTGTGTGTGTACCTCTGTGTGTGTGTGTGTTGTGTGTGTGTGTGTGTACCTGTGTGTGTGTGTTGTGTACCTGTGTGTGTGTGTTGTGTACCTGTGTGTGTGTGTGTTCTGTGTGTGTGTTGTGTACCTGTGTGTGTGTGTGTGTGTGTGTTGTGTACCTCTGTGTGTGTGTGTGTGTGTGTGTGTGTACCTGTGTGTGTGTGTGTGTGTTGTGTACCTCTGTGTGTGTGTTGTGTGTTCAGAGCTGAGTCATGGCGGACCCCGGCTCTCGTCCCCAGAGGAAGATGTCCACGGCGGGAGAGAGTGTGTACAGAGTGTTGGGACTGGAGAAAGGAGCGTCTGCAGAGGACATCAAGAAAGCCTACAGGTCAGTCTGGTCCTGGTCTGGTCCTGGTCTGGTCCTGGTCTGGTCCTGGTCTGGTCCTGGTTTAGTCCTGGTCTGGTCCTGGTCTTGATCCTTTTCTTTCTCTCTTCTTTCGCGTTCAGAAAACTCGCTCTGAAGTACCATCCAGATAAAAACCCGGAGAACCCCGAGGCGGCAGAGAAGTTTAAGGAGATCAACAACGCCAACTCCATCCTGAACGACGAGAACAAACGACGCGTTTACGATGAGTACGGATCCATGGGCCTGTACGTGTCCGAGCAGTTCGGAGAGGAGAGCGTCAAGTACTACTTCCTCATGTCCAAGTGGTGGTTCAAGGTGAGGACCG
>NW_026571036.1:272500-282500 GCF_026225935.1 Boleophthalmus pectinirostris
TATTGTGACATCACTAGTTGCCGTGGCGACCGAGTGAACGTCCCATCACTCTGGAACGTGCAGGAACCCTCCTCCTCCTCCCCTCCTCCTCCTCCTCCTCCTCCTCCTCCTCCTCCTCCTCCTCCTCCTCCTCCTCCTCCTCCTCCTCCTCTCCTCCTCCTCCTCCTCCTCCTCCTCCTCCTCTCCTCCTCTCCTCCTCCTCCTCCTCCTCCTCCTCCTCCTCCTCCCTCCCTCCTCCTCCTCCTCCTCCTCCTCCTCCTCCTCCTCCTCCTCCTCCTCCTCCTCCTCCTCCTCCTCCTCCGTGTCGATCTTCTCTTCTTCTGTTTGACTTCCTCCAGCTGTGTTCACTTTAAAGCTGCACTACGGGACTTTCCTGGTGCCCAGTCTGCCACCTGCTGATGTTACTGTCCTGGAATGTTCCACAGTGTGGCATTAAACACTGATCCCTCACAGGGACGACAGACGCTTTCAGTTTGACCAATGAAATAATAAACACACTGTGGAACATTTCAGACAAAGTAGGAACGTCTCAGAAAAGTTCCAGAGTGCAGCTTTAACCTTCTGTTCTGCTCATCGCTTCATTTCTGTTTTCTTCAGTTTTCTGTTTGTGATTCTGACGTCAAATGCACGAAGCCTTTTCATCTGATCTTTCTGTGGCCGCCACATTAGACCCGGACTGTCCCGACCGGGATCATGTCCCGACCGGGATCATGTCCCGACCGGGATCATGACCGGGATCATGTCCGACCGGGATCATGTCCCGACCGGGATCATGTCCCCACCGGGATCAGTCCCGACCGGGATCCCGTCCCGACCGGGATCCCGTCCCGACCGGGATCATGTCCCCACCGGGATCATGTCCCCACCGGGATCATGTCCCCACCGGGATCATGTCCCCACCGGGATCATGTCCCCCGGATCGTCCCCGGGGATCCCGTCCCGGACCGGGATCCCGTCCCGACCGGGATGTCCCCATGTCCCGACCGGGATCATGTCCGGGATGTCCCCACCGGGATCATGTCCCCACCGGGTCATCCGGGGATCACGTCCCACCGACCGATCACGTCCCGACCGGGATCCGTCACCGATCCGTCCCACCGGGATCACGTCCCACCGTCCCCACCGGGATCACGTCCCCACCGGGATCACGTCCCCACCGGGATCCCGTCCCCACCGGGATCATGTCCCCACCGGGATCATGTCCCCACCGGGATCATGTCCCCACCGGGATCATGTCCCGACCGGGATCTTATCTCGAGCAAGATTCTGTCCTGACCAGGATTTTGTCTCATTCTGTTTTTTTTATTTATTTATTTTTTATCTGAAATCTCCAAAAGTCAAACCCACAAATGTTTTTTTCCTGCTCATTTCTGTCGGTGACTAAAGTCCAGTGTGGCGGCTTCAGTTCTTCAGGCACTAACTCCATCTTCAAACTCCATCTTCATCCATTTTGTGTTTCTCACGTTTCTCTGTCCTTTTGTTTGGTCCAACCTCGTCTTTCCAGAGTCCAACACTTCAGTAAAAACCTGTGTTTTCTTTCAGGAAAGTGTCGTAAAGAAGTGCATAAATGAGCCTCAATCTTCAGATAAAGGTAATTACACCGAGATCTTTAGTCTGAGCTGTTCCTCAGACTGTTCTCCTCAGATCTTTCTCCGCGTCATAGTCGTTTCTTCTCTCTGACCTTCTGAAGTTTTATTTGGAGCGATTCACGTTTGAGGAATCTTGAATCGTTTTCTTTGGACACCACAGTTTTTCTAACACTGAAGTCGTTTTCAGATCAGTTGAAGTTGAAGATCTTTTTCCATTTGATTGTTATTGTGATAAAATAAGTTCCACTTCGCTGGTTCCAGAAGAGCAGAGCGAGGACGAGCCTCCAGTGGACCAGGACTGACCCTTTTATGCACAAAACATTAAAATCTCTCGGTGAATTGTTTCTTTGGGGATCAGATAAATCTTGTAATCCACAGAGGCTCCTGGAACACGACGCAGACACACTGTGGGATGAGAGAAAAGACGGTAATCCTCAAAAAGAGCACAGTGGAAACCAGATTCTCTTGATCTTTCTGTTCTAACTGTGACATTTTAAAGCTCAATATTGATCTAACAAGAAAATATATAAAGTGAAACTGTGGTGTCCAAACATTCCAGGCAAAGCAACAACATCACCCTGAAGAAAAGCAAAAAAGTGGAGCTTTATTAACTTTTTTTTTCCATTTTCAGCCTTTGGAGTTACAGAGCCTCCTCCTGCAGCCAACTTTGGTCCACAGCTCCAACCAGACCACCTCGAAGTCACAAATTTACCCCAAAAAACTGCTCCCAAAGTCAGTCAGAAGAGAGGAGGAGAGCCCTGGTCCACTCCTCCACTTTCATAGCACCTTTCCACAACATCTAACGCCAGAAACCGCTTCCTAATTCAGTCAGAAGAGAGGAGGAGAGCTGTGGTCCACTCCTCCACCTCCTGACCACGTTTCAGGAGCATCTTTACCCCAAAAACTGCTCCTGAAGGCAGCCAGAAGAGAGAAGAACATCTCTGGTTCACTGCTCCAAACAGACCAGCACCTTTTGCCAACATCTAACCCCAAAAACTTCTTCCCAATTCAACCAGAAGAGAGAAGGAGAACCCTGGTCTACTCCTCCATCTCTAGACCACTGCGAAGCCACAACTTTTCCCCAAAAACTGTTCTCGAAGTGAGCCAGAGACAGAGAGCTCTGGTCCACAGCTCCACCTCCTGACCACCATGAAGCCACAACTTTACCCCAAAAACTGCTCCTGAAGTGAGCCAGAAAAGAGGAGAACATCACTGGTTCACTGCTCCAAACAGACCAGCACCTTTCACCAACATCTAACCCCAAAAACAGCTCAAAAAGTCAGATAAAAGAGAGACAGAGGCCCTGGTTCACAGCTCCCACCAGACCGCGGCTAAACCACATCTTTACCCTGAAATGACTCCCTGTCTGAGCCAGAAGAGACGAGGAGAACCCTGGTCCACTCCTCCACCTCCAGACCAGCACCTTTCAACAACGTCTAACCCCAGAAACAGCCCTCCGTGTCGGGCAGAAGAGCGAGAGCGCCCTGGTCCACAGCTCCAACCACACCTGGATTTATTTAAGTTTTATTTAAATTTCTAACACAACTTTTAACTTCAGTCACTAATGATCCACCCAAAGAGGAAAAAATAACAGAAATGTACCTGTTTTTGGAAGACGTTTAGGATTTTTCAAATCATTCTAACTCTGTGTATTTTCATTAGAACATGGCCATGAAAACAAGAGTCTGAGATGAGATGTTCTGACGAGCAGCGATTGCCTTGTGTTTTGGAACTTTTTAACATGAAAATTAACTGAAAAACTTAACATTTCTGAGCCAAATCTGGACTGAAGACTGTTAACGTTCCCCCCAAAAGCATGTGTGTGTTTTTATGTCCAGAGCATGTCCCTGATGTCCACGTGCAGAAGGACAGAGAAACACAGGTCCTCAGAAAGACAGAGGAGGTCCTCAGAAAGACAAAGGAGGTCCTCAAAAAGATGGAGAAATGGCTGAAACTGAATGAATCAAGTGTCAAACGGACTCTTCAGTGTGAGAATCTCCAGGACTGTACGAATGTTTATGTATTTTCTGTTTTTCTCTCGTTGGTCCTGGAGGTCGACGGTCCCGCCCACTTTCAGGTCCACTCTGGTTCTGGACGCTAAATTTCTATTTTTCCCACAGACTTTTCAAAAAATTCTAATCTTAAAAAGAGGGTTCCTCATCACTAACCGATCTGAAGAGGTTTTAGAGTCCTCCATGCATGTTTGAGTAATCTAGAGATCTCTCCCGGGCCCTATTCAAACCCTCCGCCCCCCCCCCCCCCAGGCTCCCACACGACAACTCTCCATAAAAACACAAAAATGCGACACAAAACTGAACACAGCGACGCGACAAACCTGATTTCTGTGCAGGAGGTTCGTTAGTGCGTCGCAGCGTGTGTGTGTGATAGTGCTCTGAAGGGGGAGGGACGTAGAGTGGAGAGTAAAGAGAGAGAGGGGAGACTCAGAACGACAAAAATGAAAGTCAAATACGTTGTTTTGGGCGAATTTAACATTTTCAGAACAATAAAATGAACATGGAGATCGAAATATGACACGTGTTACAGTGAAAACCCCACAGAGGTATAATACTCCCCACAGGTATAATACTCCCCACAGGTATAATACTCCCCACAGGTATAATACTCCCCACAGGTATAATACTCCCTCTTTCCTAACTGTCGGCTGTAGTTTTAGTCTCATTTTTTCGGCTCTTGGCGTCTGAAAACCTTTGTCCGTTAAATGATTTCAGATTGTTTATCGCTGAGCCGCGGAGACGAGTGTCGAGTGACTCTGGACCTAAAGTTCTGCAATAATCAGTCACCAGCAGCGTTTAAGGTTCACGTCGTTTTTATTCTCGTTCTGATCACGTGACTTGTGTTTTTTGTTGACGGACGTAGAAGCTGCGACGGACGACGACGACGATTCTCTTTAGGTGTAAATATCTCGTTTGAAAAGCGAACGGACTGAAGGACTGAAGCGGTTCTGTTTCCTCTGGTTTTACTGTTTAACTCTGTACATATGTTTTTGTATTTTTTTATGTCTCATAGTCGCGCCATAAATGTAACGTTTGTTTAATACGAGGAAAAACGTTTAAACGGATTCAATAAAACACTGCACTTAGTCTGACCCTCTGCTCCTCTGCCTCTGCTCCTCTGCTCCTCTGACCTCTGCCCTCTGACCCTCTGCTCCTCTGACCCTCTGCTCCTCTGCTCCTCTGCTCCTCTGACCCTCTGCTCCTCTGACCCTCTGCTCCTCTGACCCTCTGCCCTCTGCTCCTCTGCTCCTCTGACCCTCTGCTCCTCTGACCCTCTGCTCCTCTGCTCCTCTGACCCTCTGCTCCTCTGACCCTCTGACCCTCTGCTCCTCTGCTCCTCTGACCCTCTGCTCCTCTGACCCTCTGCTCTGACCCTCTGCTCCTCTGCTCTCTCTCCTCTGCTCTGCCCTCTGACCCTCTCTCTGCTCCTCTGACCCTCTGCTCCTCTGCCCTCTGCTCCTCTGCTCCTCTGACCTCTGACCTCTGACTCCTCTGCTCTGCTCCTCTGACCTCTGCTCTGACCCTCTGCCCTCTGCTCCTCTGACCCTCTGACCCTCTGTCCTCTGCTCTCTGACCCTCTGACCCTCTGACCTCTGCTCCTCTGCCCCTCTGCTCCTCTGCTCCTCTGCTCCTCTGACCCTCTGCTCCTCTGACCCTCTGCTCCTCTGCTCCTCTGACCTCTCTCCTCTGCTCCTCTGACCCTCTGACCCTCTGCTCCTCTGACCCTCTGCCCTCTCCTCTGTCCTCTGTCTGACCCTCTGCTCCTCTGACCCTCTGCTCCTCTGACCCTCTGCTCCTCTGACCCTCTGTCCTCTGACCTCTGTCCTCTGACCCTCTGTTCCTCTGACTCCTCTCTGCTCCTCTGACCCTCTGCTCCTCTGACCCTCTGCTCCTCTGTTCCTCTGACCCTCTGCTCCTCTGACCTCTGCTCCTCTGACCCTCTGTTCCTCTCTGACCCTCTGACCCTCTGACCCTCTGCTTCCTCTGACCCTCTGCTCCTCTGACCCTCTGTTCCTCTGACCCTCTGCCTCTGACCCTCTGCTCCTCTGACCCTCTGCTCTCTCTGACCCTCTGTTCCTCTGTTCCTCTGCCTCTGCTCTGACCCTCTGCCCTCTGACTCTGACTCTGCTCCTCTGCTCCTCTGCTCCTCTGACCCTCTGCTCCTCTGACCCTCTGTTCCTCTGCTCCTCTGACCCTCTGTTCCTCTGCTCCTCTGACCCTCTGACCCTCTGACCTGTTGCTCGCCAGTCCACAGACGTTGCTTCTTTCTGTAGAATCCGAATGAAAGTTCAGATTATTTTATTGTTTTTTTTGTAGATTTGTGTCATATTTGGGTTGTTTTTTTTCAGGTTGTTTTTGGTTGTTTTTGTTTCGTGCGGTGGTGCACAGACACTCGAGGGTTTACGGTGGAAGTTTCTGGACAAACTGTAAATGACAAATTCAAGCAAATAAAAGTGGATTTTATAACATTTGTGCTGCTTTGAACTTTTACTCCCAGAAGAGAAAAGCCCCTGACGCCGGTGAGACTGAGCGGACTCGGAGTTTGGGCTCGGAGTTTGGGCTCGGAGTTTGGGCTCGGAGTTTGGGCTCGGAGTTTGGGCTCGGAGTTTGGGCTCGGAGTTTGGACTCGGAGTTTGGGCTCGGAGTTTGGGCTCGGAGTTTGGGCTCGGAGTTTGGACTCGGAGTTTGGACTCGGAGTTTGGACTCGGAGTTTGGGTTAGTGTTGCTGGAATAATCCCGTTAGGAGCTTTGTTAATCCGATTGTCATTTCAGGCAGGGGTCAAA
This sequence comes from Boleophthalmus pectinirostris, assembly GCF_026225935.1. Lineage (NCBI taxonomy): Eukaryota > Metazoa > Chordata > Actinopteri > Gobiiformes > Gobiidae > Boleophthalmus > Boleophthalmus pectinirostris. Next base: position 278,889 of record NW_026571036.1, read on the forward strand.
GGTCACAGACAAAGGACAAACTGAAAAGAACGACTTTTGATGAAGATAATTGAAAAAAGAGAACGATTCAGATTTAAATTAGAGAAAACTCGACTCTTGGACTCACAGCAAACGTCTGTGTTTATTAAGATTCTACAATATGATGATATCATAGACTGAATAAAAAATAGATTTAGAATCACATAAAACACATTTATATATATTTATATATATTATTATTATTATTATATTATTATAAATTTATTCATAACATCTGCGTGTCAAACTCTCAAATGTGCCCAGAGCCACATTTCTATTTTCCTTTGAACTAAACCTGGTTATTTCTATTATTACAACAAAAATCTAATTGAACATTTTATTGGATCTTTTCCTGATCTGGAGGTTTTCAGATTCTAGAGTCTGATGACGTCTCAGACGGGGTCAAAGGTCAGATTTCTCTCTTGTTCTTTGTACTTTGTCATGAAATATCCAAAAGGTAAATGCACAAAAGTTGAATCTGTTCATTTTCATGAGTGATTTGACTCAAGAACTCACTGTTTTATAACAAAAATCTACATTTAAACAATATTATTTTTATCTAACCCCATCTGTAAAAATGATAGAATGTTATGATGTCATCTGAAACCAGTGATTAAACACTGTTGTCGAACAGAAAGTTGTGGAAACCTGTAATAATATTAAAAAATCAATAGTTGAGCTGATTCTTCAGTAAATATAATCATATTCTTTTGGGTCTCATGTTGATGTGTGAAGATAAAAGTCCAGTTCTGTGCAGTTTGGTCACAGTGGGGATGTAGCTCAGTGGTAGAGCGCATGCTTTGCATGTATGAGGCCCCGGGTTCAATCCCCGGCATCTCCAGGGGAAATGTTTTTATTCCTGTCTTTACACACGAACACAAAGAAAACCACACAAACAGACACTTTTTACAGAAACAATATTATTTTAGAATAATAGTATTGTACAAATCCACCTGTAAACATTTTTGAGTAATATTATTGTACAAATGTAAAAGTGTAAACATCAGAGTTTCCTTCGACTGAAGGATTTTTGGCTGAGCTGAATCCGGGTCGTTACTACGTGAATTTACAAATAAAACCTGAACAAAAACACACTTCTACAAATAAAACCTCCCGTAGAACCAGTGGCTCCTCCCTCCTGTGACGCCTCTCCATAAAATTATACAAATAAAATAAGAAAAATAAAATAGACTATAATAAAAATATAATACAGATATAATAAAATAATAAAATAATAAAATAATGAAATAATAAAATAATGAAATAATAAAATAATAAATAATGATCCCGGTGGCTCCTCCCCCGGTGGCTCCTCCCCCCGGTGGCTCCTCCCCCCGTCTCTAGGAGACCTCCGGTGTTTACTAAAGATGTCCTCCTCTTCCTCCTCCTCCTCCTCGTCCCGCCGCGGCCGTCTTTAGCTCCAGATGCTCTTGTCTTAGCGGCTCCCGGAGGTTTTTGGCTCCTGTTTCCTGTGGCTCTTTTCTGGATCGTTTCTTCCGCTTCAGAAATGCAGCTGAAACACCTGAAAACTCTGTTACCTCCGCAGGTGAGTGTCTGTTAGCCGCTGCTAACCGCTGTTAACCGCTAATGACGCAAATCTGGTAAGTGTTTCCAGGGCCACGCGCGCAAAGGCCGAGAGCCGCGGAGGAGCGCTGCACGATCCGTAACACCACACGATCTGTTCTTCTGTTCTGTTAAATCATGTTTCTGTGTTTTGAGTTCGTTTGCAGCGGGAAGATTTATGTATTTATGTTTATTTATTCAGTTTATTGATGAGACAGAGACAGGGACAGTCCACATCAACCCGGGGAAAACAGGTTTTTAAAAGTCGAACTTGGGACAAACTGGACTCCGGGATTTTGGCCAAACAAATGTAATTTATGCTCCTCTAGGTTAGTCCTGGGTTAGTCCTGGTTTAGTCCTGGTTTAGATCAGACTGGTCAAAAACAAAGACATTTGGGACATTTCTTGTATAAACTGGTTTTGTATAAATCTGCTGGGACACAGGGGACAGGACTGGGGACACAGGGGACAGGACTGGGGACACAGGGGACAGGACTGGGGACACAGGGGACAGGACTGGGGACACAGGGGACAGGACTGGGGACACAGGGGACTGTCCCGGGGAAACAGGAACGTCTGGTCACACTGTGAGTTTTTTTCTTGTAAATGAACTTGATCCGTGGATCATGTTCCACCTTAAAAGAGACATAACATCTCGTTTGACACTGTGGACACCAGAGGAGACACTAATCACTCTGTTTGTGTTTGTGAGTTTACAAGAGAAAACCAGAGAGTCCAGAACAGATTTATATAAAACCACTGATTTGTTATTTCAGTTTATACAGAAATGTCTCTGTTTTGGACCAATCTGATCCTGCAACAGTAAAGACACAGAAACTGACATTTGTTTGGGTAAAATACAGAAAATCTGCTTAAAAACGACAAAACACAAAGAAAATGTGACAATACTGATGAATTAATTAATTACACACTCGTTTAGACTCAGACAAACTTTGTTGATCCACAGGGAAATAATTTTGACACAGAGTCACACGTCACAATAAAATAAAATAACGAAGAGAAAAAAATATAAATGCGATAATAAATAAATTCTAAATAAGTTGCAAAAAACAAGAGACACGTGTGAAATAAAACATAATTATATAAATGGAAATGTACAAGTCAAAATAACAGAAAAAAATTGTAAAAATATTATAATAATAATAAAATCTGGTCGTTCCAGATAAAACGTGACAGTCCTAAAGAACACGGAGTTTTCTCCTCGTGACATTTACACATTTGAATTTACTTCAACTTTCAAATCAATCATCAGTTTAATGCGAGTGAACGAAAAGTGAGTCGTTCTCACAGAGAAAACTCTCTGGATCAGTGTTCAGGTGTGTGTGTGTGTGTGAGTCTGTGTGTGTGTGTGTCTGTGTGTGTTCAGGTATGCGTGTGTGTGTGTGTGTGTGTGTCTGTGTGTGTGTGTGTGTGTGTGTCTGTGTGTGTGTGTGTGTGTGTGTGTGTCTGTGTGTGTGTGTGTGTGTGTCTGTGTGTGTGTGTGTGTGTGTGTGTGTGTGTGTGTGTGTGTGTGTCTGTGTGTGTGTGTGTGTGTGTGTGTGTGTGTCTGTGTGTGTGTGTGTCTGTGTGTGTGTGTGTGTGTGTGTGTGTGTGTGTGTGTGTGTGTGTGTGTGTCTGTGTGTGTGTGTGTGTGTGTGTGTGTGTGTGTGTGTGTGTGTGTGTGTGTGTGTGTGTGTGTGTGTGTGTGTGTGTGTGTCTGTGTGTGTGTGTGTCTGTGTGTGTGTGTCTGTGTGTGTGTGTGTGTGTCTGTGTGTGTGTGTGTCTGTGTGTGTGTGTGTGTGTGTGTGTCTGTGTGTGTGTGTGTGTGTCTGTGTCTGTGTGTGTGTGTGTCTGTGTGTGTGTGTGTGTGTGTGTGTGTGTCTGTGTGTGTGTGTCTGTGTGTGTGTGTGTGTGTGTGTGTGTGTGTGTGTGTGTGTGTGTGTGTGTGTGTGTGTGTCTGTGTGTGTGTGTGTGTGTCTGTGTGTGTGTGTGTGTCTGTGTGTGTGTGTGTGTGTGTGTGTCTGTGTCTGT
>NW_026571036.1:292500-302500 GCF_026225935.1 Boleophthalmus pectinirostris
TACATTGACTCTGTTTAGATGGAGATTCTAGTGCAGGAAACAGAAGCGTCAGAGGAAACACGGATTAAACCAGAATTTAAAATGCAAATCTGAAACTTGTCTGTTTCAGGTTGTGTGTGTTTAACTGAAGTGTGTGTTTGTGTGTTTAACTGAAGTGTGTGTTTGTGTGTTTAACTGAAGTGTGTGTTTGTGTGTTTACTGAAGTGTGTGTTTGTGTGTTTAACTGAAGTGTGTGTTTGTGTGTTTAACTGAAGTGTGTGTTTGTGTGTTTAACTGAAGTGTGTGTTTGTGTGTTTACTGAAGTGTGTGTTTGTGTGTTTAACTGAAGTGTGTGTTTGTGTGTTTACTGAAGTGTGTGTTTGTGTGTTTACTGAAGTGTGTGTTTGTGTGTTTACTGAAGTGTGTGTGTGTTTGTGTGTGTGTTTGTGTGTTTCAGGTTGCGTGTGTTTAACTGAAGTGTGTGTGTGTTTGTGTGTGTGTGTTTGTGTGTTTCAGGTTGCGTGTGTTTAACTGAAGTGTGTGTGTGTGTGTTTGTGTGTTTGTGTGTTTCAGGTTGCGTGTGTTTAACTGAAGTGTGTGTGTGTGTGTGTTTGTGTGTTTGTGTGTTTCAGGTTGCGTGTGTTTAACTGAAGTGTGTGTGTGTTGTGTGTTTGTGTGTTTCAGGTTGCGTGTGTTTAACTGAAGTGTGTGTGTGTGTGTTTGTGTGTTTGTGTGTTTCAGGTTGCGTGTGTTTAACTGAAGTGTGTGTGTGTGTGTTTGTGTGTTTGTGTGTTTCAGGTTGCGTGTGTTTAACTGGGCTCCTCGTCGCGGCGTTTGGGACGAGGCCAAACCCAAAGAAATCCCACATGTGTACAGTATCACCAGTCTGAGCTGGAAGAAGGACGGATCCAGGCTCTGCGCTGTGAGGACACACACACTATACACACACACATGTACACACACACACATGTACACACACATGTACACACACATGTACACACACACATGTACACACTATACACACACGTACACACACACACTTGTACACACACTATACACACACATGTACACACACACACACATGTACACACACACTATACACACACACATTATACACACACACACATGTGCACACACACACACGTGTACACACACGTACACACACACATGTACACACTATACACACACGTACACACACACACATGTACACACTATACACACATATACACACACGCACGCACATACAAAGACACACACACATTTTTATAATAACAATAGACTCTGTGTGTGTATATATGTGTGTGTGTCTGTGTGTGTATATGTGTGTGTATATGTGTGTGTGTACATGTGTGTGTGTCTGTGTGCATGTGTCTCCCGTGTCTGTGTGCAGGGGACTCTGTGTGGAGGGGTGGAGCTCTTCGACTGTTGTCTGAGGAGAAACATTTACAAAAATAAGTTCGAGATGACGTACGTGGGCCTGAGCCAGGTACCGGAGACTTACTGTTGTGTCCTTTGGCAAGACACTCCCCTGACGGTCCCTGTCCGGTGCAGGTGGTGGTGAGGAACCTGTCGACGGGCGCTCGGGTCATCGTGAAGTCGCATTACGGATACGAGATCGAGGAGGTGAAGATTCTGGGAGGAGACAGATATTTAGTGTCTCACACGTCGGACACGCTGCTGCTCGGAGACCTGCTCACGCACAAACTCAGCGAGGTAAAACTGTACACTTTTATTATTATTATTATTATTATTATTATTATTATTATTATTATGAATAAGCTGGGCAAAAATAAAAAATATTAATCCCGATTAATTGCAGTTTGAGTGCGATTAATCGCGATTAATCACGTTATACGAAAACCAATTAATGAATTAAAAAAGTAGAGTACAGCTGCACTTTTATTGGAAATGTAAACGAAAGAGCCACACATCTGTTGTGCAAACAGAGTTTCTTTCAGAGTTGAACCCTCAGAGCCTTCGAGGTTTTCAGTGAAGGCTCAAGAAAAAATATTGAATTAATTTTTGTACTACTAATATATTTTTTCTATATTTTTTATTCAGTGAGTAATAAACACCACACTAGTGATAATTTCTAGATCATAGTTATAAACTTATTACTTATATTAACTTATAAAAGGTTATAAATAACCTTTGTTTCCCAACAAATATCAGTCCAAGTTTATAAGTGAACATATATCTGGGTAAATCAGTGACTCCCCCTGCAGCGCTGAACCGGCGGCTGGAACAAAGTTTGAGATTGACAGTTGTCTGAGCCAATCATATTTCATTGAGTTATGGGCGGGATCATATCACCAAATCTTCTGGACTTTCGTGAAAACCCTGTAATAGCGACGCAGCGACGAAAACCGCACTGGACACGTCTATGTGGACGCCTCAGAGGCGTCTGGAACAAGGAGAAGACAAAGACCCGTGAACCGGAGCGCCCGGCCCGGTCGGTCACCCCGGTCGGCCCGGCCCGGTCGGTTCGGCCCGGTCGGTTCGGCCCGGTCGGTCCGGCCCGGTCGGTCCGGCCCGGCTGCGGGCTCGGCTGCGGGTTCCGGCTCCTGCAGCTCGCGGAGGCTCGGACACATTGCATCTCACTTGGTCAGAAAAAAGTGAAAAAAGTGTAAAGGAAAGACGTCAAACTTAAAGAAACGCTCGCGGTGAACTTTTTCAAAATAAAAGCCACTGAGCAACAGACGATTACAATTTTTTTTTTAAAGTAAATAATAAAAATCGCATTAACGGCGTTAAAATAATTGTCGGTGTTAATAAATTGATTAGCTATGCAAAATTAACGCTTTAACGTGCCCGGCCCTAATTATTATTTATAATATTATATTCACGCACAAACTCAGCGAGGTAAAACTGTATGATTTTTTAAATTTATTTATCTTTATTTATTTATTATTATTATTATTATTATTATTATTCTAACAGGCCCTTCTCCAGCCTCTGGTCTGTTAGTATCACGGCGATGCACCTAGTGGCCAAAAAATCAAGGCATGTTAGTATCACAAAGTGCACGTGGCCAAAAAATGCAATAGTGCGACGTGACTCGCCCGCAGTGACCAGGGACCCTCGCCATAATGTAAACAAGAACCAAACGTGTCTAAATCGATGTCACACAAATAAATGCTTAACAATGAAGGTTCAATGAAAAGTGTCAGAAAAAGTCGGTGTTTGTGCGTAAACCGTCTCTTTTCTTCACAAACTGAACTGATGTCAAACTGTGAGAAATATCGAGCGCAGGTTCTGGGTTCTATTCTACAAAACCAAGAACTAGAAAAGCACCTGGACTTTAAATTGGACGGACGACACGACAAACGACACGGCAGAGACTTTACGAGACGCCCGACGAAGACGAGGGCGACTCTCTCTTCATCACCGAGACAAACGGGACGAGGGTCGGACGCTCGAGGCCAACAGAGTCTGACAAACCCACACACCACAGGATTTACACCCAGAGTCTAGAGTTTCCAGACGAGACCAGATCCCACTTTGTGTGAGATTTAGTTCTAGTTTTATTCAATAACTAGATTTACAAATGATGAAATGATATATTTTAAAATATTTAGAATAGTTGATTTATTTTGTAGTGACAAATATAAAACATGTTGTAATAGAAACGTGTCATAAAACCAAACACATGTGAGTCTTTATTTCTACACTTTTCACACACATTTATGTCACAAAGACGTTTTACATTATTCACCTTGATTCATTCACTCTGCATCTGCTGATGGAAACTACTGGTGTAGCCACAGCTGCCCTGGGGCAGACTGACAGAAGCACGGCTGCTGTGACAACGGGCCCTCCAAACACACACACACAGAGACACACACACACACACACACACACACACACACACATAGAGACACACACACACAGACACACAGAGACACACACACACACAGACACACACACACACACACACACACACACAGACACACACACACACACACACAGACACACACACACACAGACACACACACACAGACACACACACACACACACACAGACACACACACACACACACACACACACACACACACACACACACACACACACACACAGACACATACACACACACAGACACCGACAGGCAGAGCAACTGTTCGTTTCATGGTCTGGACCGACCAAAGTTAAGCAACGTCTTTCTCACTGGATTGTGGAAGCGACTGCTTTGTCTTACACGGCGAAGGGCCTCGAACCTCCCGCTGACTTGCGTGCGCATTCCACGAGGGGTATGGCTACTTCGTGGGCGTTGTTTAGAGGAATATCGCTACAAGAGGTTTGTGAAGGTTCGTGGTCTTCCCCTACAACGTTTATGAGGTTCTACAGACTCGACGTTACTGCGCCTCGTTTAGCTCATGCTGTGTCGAGTGTAAACCTGCCGGTGACCTGAGCACCCGGACATGACTGTTGGTCACGCATCATCGAGGTTGGCTTGTCCGTCAATTCGGGAGTAAATATATCCCATATGTGAGATACCGAACGAATGCATGAAAGAGAACTTAAGGTTACGACCGTAACCCCGGTTCTCTGATAGCATGAGTGCGGTATCGCACCGGACTGCCGCCCTTGCGGGGAGAGAGAAGAACTGTTAACCTTGAACGACGCCGTGGCGCACGGCAGCTGGTTATGTAGGGGGCTGCCCCTTGTGCGTCAGACGTGGCCAGCCAATCGGGGCTGGCGTAGTGATAAAGTGCGTCTGAGGGGTACGCGGGGAGGCGCACCGCATATGTGAGAAACTCACTCATGCTGTCAGAGAACCGGGGTTACGGTCGTAACCTTAAGGTCTAAACCAGGACTAAACCAGGTTTAAACCAGGTCTGAAAACCCGATCTAAACCTGATCTCTAACCCAGAACTAAACCAGGTCTAAACCAGGTCTAAAACAGGTTTAAACCAGGTTAAACCAGGTCTAAACCAGGTCTGAAAACCCGATCTAAACCTGATCTCTAACCCAGGACTAAACCAGGACTAAACCAGGTTTAAACCAGGTTTAAACCAGGTTTAAACCAGGACTAAACCAGGTCTAAACCAGGTCTAAGCTGGGGTTTCATCTAGTTTGTCCCAGCCTTCTCTCTTCCACCACTCGCCTCCTCCCCGTTCTCCTCCCCGTTCTCCTCCTCTCCTCTTCCTCCTTCTCCTCTTCCTCCTTCTCCCCTTCCTCCTTCATCTCCTCTTCTTCTCTTCTCGCGCTCTCATCTTCGTCTTCTTCTTCTTTGTCGTGGAGTTCGTATTTGTCCTTCAGTCGTGTGAGAAGTTGGTTTCTCCTCTGCTCCTCTGCTAACGTCTTCGTGCATCTCTCCAGCTCGGCGTGGGCTTTCTGCAGCTCTTCACGCATCTGCTGGATTTGCTCTTTCAGACGTGTTTTCTCCTCTTCAATCTTTTCATATTCATCACAGAGAATCTCCATCTCCTCCGACAGTTCTGTGTTCCTCTGTCGTTGTCTCTCTTTCTCTCTGCGCTCCTCTGATAACCTGTTCTCCATACTTCTCACATGTTCGGACATGCGCTTATAAGATTTTATAAACATTTCACGAGAGCCTGTGGCACCGACTTCTGTCCTCAAGTTTTCCAGCTCCTCCTTCAAATTTTCATGTTGTCGACGTTCCTCCTTCAGTTCTTGCAGGTGAGGGCAGACGTCAACTCTTTCGTCGCACTTCATCAGAATTTCCTCCAGCAACTTGTGTTGTGAGTGGAACTTGTCCTGTTCCTTGAGCTGTTCTTCTAAGTGGCAGTTGATCCTGCCCGATAAGATCTGGATCGTCTCCTGCAGATGCCGGTTCCTCTCCAAGGACTTTTCCATCCTCTTGCTCAGATCTTGGTTCTCATGTTCTAAGTTTTGGATCCTCTCATGCTGTTCCTGTTTCTCCTTGTCTAAGTTTTGGATCGTCTCGTTTTGTTCCTGGTTCTGCTTTTTTAAGTTTTGAACCAACTCGTGCAGTTCCTGGTTCTCAGTCTCCAAAGACATTTTTTCTGTTTAAATATTCAGTAGTTTCTCTAGTAGCAGTACACGCAGTAATTGTAGTACACGCAGTAATTGTAGTACACGCAGTAATTGTAGTACACGCAGTAATTGTAGTACACGCAGTAATTGTAGTACACGCAGTACACGCAGTAGTCGTAGTAGAAGTGGCAGTATTCTGTGTCTGTAGTGTTTGTTTCGTGTTACACTTATAATCTTCTTCAAAACAGTAAGTTGCTTTGTGCTTTGTGCTTGTCCTTTACTGATGATGTCATAAAGCAGAGCGCTGCTTTGAAGTAGCAGTAGTAAAAGTATTTTAACACTTTAGTGTTTATTTCACTGTGTCACTCAAAGTTTACTTTAAAGCAGCGTCGTGCTTCTCTGATGATGTCATCAAGCAGAGTTCTATCACCATGGAGATCCAGGGCGGCATTAGAACATCACGTTGCTACGGCGACAGCTTCTCAGGCTCCAAAACTATTTTAGATTCTAGAATGTGATGATGTCATCGTCCCAGAGGGGAGGAGCTAAATCATTTTCCCGGTGATTACGATGTACTTTTCCATCTGTATTAATATTAGATGGAAACCATGGCAACAGAGAGGTGGTCTGCTCTTGTGGAAGCTTTCACATGTTGAACGTTTAATGTTGTTTTTTATAATTAACAAAACTAGTCGATCTCACCTGGGACAGAAGGGGAGGGGCTTAGATCAGAGAGATCAGGAGTCTAACCCACAACCTCCTGGTGAGAGGGAGGAGACAGGACAACCGCCCGACATCAGAGCGTTTGTGAAAGCAGCGGCTGAAACGTCCCCAACACATTTGCACGACTTCATTGTTTTTTGTTGATTCAAGGAAAGTTACTCAGAAAATACTCAGGTAAAGGGGCGGGGCCTCACTGCTCAGGTAAAGGGGCGGGGCCTCACTGCTCAGGTAAAGGGGCGGAGTGTCACTGCTCAGGTAAAGGGGCGGGGCCTCACTGCTCAGGTAAAGGGGCGGGGCCTCACTGCTCAGGTAAAGGGGTGGGTAAAGTCTGACCTGTTCATTTTCAGAAAAGTCCTGGTGTTTGACACAAAGAAATACAAACTGAATGAACAAATAATAATAATAACCCAGTTTTGTTTTGTATGTGAACTAGAAGTGCACAGTCTGATCTTTGAACACTGAAGAGTCTCAAAGTGAGTGGTTTTACTGTAGACAGGAAACAGGTGACACAAAGGTCTGCACACAGATCCCGCTTCAGTCTTTGCGATCGGGGATTTAAAGTCTCGTAAGATTCTCCTCGTGTCTGTGGCGTTCGCTTTCTGTCGCACGTTTAAAAATGGTTCCAAATCCTGTAGTGTGTGTCGGCCGTAACTGCTGCTGCGAGCCTCATCGTTCTGCTCTTAAAATGTTCGTATTAATCCGCTCCACGTGATCCCGGGTTTTTCATTTTGCTGTTTTGTCTGTAAATCGATTCCTAAAATGCAGCTCTGAATTCTCCCCTGTAACCGCAGGCAGGGCGTCTGTTTGCGGGGCGGGCGTTTGCGGGGCGTGCGTTTGCGGGGCGTGCGTTTGCGGGGCGTGCGTTTGCGGGGCGGGGCGTGCGTTTGCGGGGCGTGCGTTTGCGGGGCGTGCGTTTGCGGGGCGTTTGCGGGGCGTGCGTTTGCGGGGCGGGCGTTTGCGGGGCGGGCGTTTGCGGGGCGTGCGTTTGCGGGGCGCGTTTGCGGGGCGGGCGTTTGCGGGGCGTGCGTTTGCGGGGCGGGGCGTTTGCGGGGCGGGCGTTTGCGGGGCGGGCGTTTGCGGGGCGGGCGTTTGCGGGGCGGGCGTTTGCGGGGCGTGCGTTGCGGGCGGGCGTTTGCGGGCGTGCGTTTGCGGGGCGGGCGTTTGCGGGGCGTGCGTTTGCGGGGCGTGCGTTTGCGGGGCGGGCGTTTGCGGGGCGTGCGTTTGCGGGCGTGCGTTTGCGGGGCGGGCGTTTGCGGGGCGTGCGTTTGCGGGGCGGGCGTTTGCGGGCGTGCGTTGCGGGGCGGGCGTTTGCGGGGCGTGCGTTTGCGGGGCGGGCGTTTGCGGGGCGTGCGTTTGCGGGGCGGGCGTTTGCGGGGCGTGCGTTTGCGGGGCGGGCGTTTGCGGGGCGTGCGTTTCGGGGCGGGCGTTTGCGGGCGCGGCGTTTGCGGGCGTGCGTTTGCGGGGCGGGCGTTTGCGGGGCGGGCGTTTGCGGGGGCGGGGCGTGCGTTTGCGGGGCGGGCGTTTGCGGGGCGTGCGTTTGCGGGGCGTGCGTTTGCGGGGCGTGCGTTTGCGGGGCGTGTTTGCGGGGCGGGCGTTTGCGGGGCGTGCGTTTGCGGGGCGTGCGTTTGCGGGGCGTCTATTTGTAAATCCCGTTGAATTTCTCACCTTGAATTTTTTTACTCTGAAAAAACATGAATCATTTTTATTCTTTATTTTAGTGTCCTTTTTCAATATGTTTCAAATTAAAAATAAGAACTTTACGTTTCAAATTTTCAGCACAAATATTTTCCTCAAATTCAACAGTGTAAAATTACAGTGAAGCTGCGAGACGCCGCAGCAGACGCCTGGATCCAGAGGGAGTGAGGAGGACTCAGTTCTCTGCTCCCTGAAGCTTCTGTCTGTTGGTGTTTCAGGTGCTGTGGCCCGGATCCGGAGGAAATGAAAAGTTCTTCTTTGAAAACGAGTCTGTAAGAAACAAACATCACACACATGAATTTAAAACATAAAACTGAATAAAAAAAAAAAAAAAGTCTTGAGTAAATGTGAGTCAGGCTGGAGGTTTGAACAGATTAAAGCTCATTCTGGGACTTTCCCGTGTGGGTTTCAGGTTTGTATGATCTTTAACGCCGGGGAACTCAGTCTGGTGGAATATGGACTCAACGAAATCCTGGGATCAGTCCGGACCGAGTTTATGAACCCACAACTCATCAGGTACACAACACACACAACACACAACACACAACACACACAACACACACAACACACACAACACACACAACACACACACACACACAACACACACAACACACAACACACAACACACACAACACACAAAACAAAACAAAAAAACACAAAAAAACACAACACACAACACAGTCCATTTCACACGTCTGTGTTTCTTTGTGGTTCTTTGTGTTCAAATGATCAGAGTAAAGTCTAAATGAATCGGCCGTTAGGGGGCGCTAGACGACTAAAGTCATTTGGCCCATGTATGATATGATGTATGAAAGCTCCAGCAGGGGGCGCTGTTTGATTTTGACCGTTTGTGTGTGTTTGTGTGTGTTTGTGTGTGTGCAGTGTGCGTCTGAACGAGAGGAAGCTGAGAGGAGCCGATGACAACAAGAAACTGGCCTATCTCATCGACCTGAAGACCATCGCCATCGGTAACGAGAACCAGAACCACCGCTGCAGAACTTTCACCGTGTTCTGGTCGCTCTGTGGCCTTGCCCCCTTTAACACCCCCCCTTTAACACCCCCTCTTTTTTAACACTCCGCTTTAACTTTTTTTGTGACTAAACGTTGTGTTTGTCGTCAGTGGACCTGATCGGAGGATTCACTGTGGCGTCCGTCAGCCACGACTCAAAGATCCACTGGTTAGAACTGAACGAGACCGGAAAGAAACTCCTGTTCAAAGACAAAAAACTCCGGGTAAGAACAAGAGAAAGAGAAAGAGAAAGAGAAAGAAAAAGAAAAAGAGAAAGAGGAGAGAGTCTAGTCCAGAGGTGTTCACACTTTTTCATCATGTGAGCTTCTTACAAAATGACCAAGTCAAAATGATCGACCTGATACAAAGTCAAACAAACTGCACTGAAACACTCTGTGGCCCTTTTCTGGACCCTCCCCCACAGTTTGAGAACCTCTTCTTTAAGAGAACTTCCTCTGGCACTTTACACAAAACTGTGAAAAAAGTGAAGGAAGATTTTTAAACCTGTTTTTTAAAGTTCCAAACTGGAGTTTCATTCTTTTGTGGTTTTGCAGTGATATTTACCAGCCTCTGCACGTTTACCAAACCAAACGCACATCGTGACAAACACAGATGCATTTGTCACTTTTGTTACAC
>NW_026571036.1:309096-319096 GCF_026225935.1 Boleophthalmus pectinirostris
GGGTACAGAACCACACACACACGCCGACACGGAACCACACACACGCCGACACGGAACACACACACAACACACACACGGAACACGAACCACACACACGCCGACACGGAACCACACACACGCCGACACGGAACCACACACACACCGACACGGAACCACACACACACCGACACGGAACCACACACACACACAACACACACACGACACACACACCGACACGGAACACACACACACACCGACACGGAACCACACACACGCCGACACGGAACCACACACACAACACGGAACCGACACGGAACCACACACACGCCGACACGGAACCACACACACGCGACACACACACACAACCACACCGACACACACACACACGCCGACACGGAACCACACACACACACCACGACCGACACGGAACACACACACACCGACACGGAACCACACACACACCGACACGGAACCACACACACACCCCGACACGGAACCACACACACACCGACACGAACCACACACACACCGACACGGAACCACACACACACCCGACACGGACACAACCCACACACACACGCCGACACGGAACCACACACACACGACACGGAACCACACACACCCGACACGGAACACACACACACACCGACACGGAACCACACACACACACCGACACGGAACACACACACACACACGGAACACACACACCGACACGGAACCACACACACACACCGACACGGAACCACACACACACACGACACGGAACCACACACACACGCCGACACGGACACCACACACACCCGACACGGAACCACACACACACGCCGACACGGAACCACACAACACACACCGACACGGAACCACACACACACACACCACACACACGACACGGAACCACACACACACCGACACGGAACCACACACACCGACACGGAACCACACACACACTGACACGGAACCACACACACACACTGACACGGAACCACACACACATCCCGACACGGAACCACACACACACTGACACGAACCACACACACACACCGACACGGAACCACACACACACCGACACACGGAACCACACACACACCGACACGGAACCACACACACACCGACACGGAACCACACACCCCGACACGGAACCACACACACACACTGACACGGAACCACACACACACCGACACGGAACCACACACACACCGACACGGAACCACACACACACACTGACACGGAACCACACACACACACACACAACCACACACACACATCCCGACACGGAACCACACACACACTGACACGGAACCACACACACACACACCGACACGGAACCACACACACACCGACACGGAACCACCACACACCGACACGGAACCACACACACACCCGAACACGGAACCACACACACACCGCCGACACGGAACCACACACACACCGACACGGAACCACACACACACACTGACACGGAACCACACACACACCGACACGGAACCACACACACACTGACACGGAACCACACACACACGCCGACACGGAACCACACACACGCCGACACGGAACCACACACACACCGACACGGAACCACACACACACACTGACACGGTGAACTCGTCCCATCGGTTCTGCTCAATTTCAATTAAGAACAAAAAACAATAAAATAAAGTTTGTTATTTCATTTTTCCATTTTAGTGTCAAACAAAAAAACAGATTTCAAAAATAATAGATTAAAATAGGCATGGAGTTATTTGAAATAAACTTTAAATTAAATATTGGAAACAAATTGAAATCAGTTTTTTTGTTTTTTACTCTAAAACTAAAGAAATAACAAACTGTTTTCCTATTTTATTGTTTTTCGTTCTTAATTGAAATTCAAAAGAACCAATGGGACATGGACCGAGCTTTAAGTCATGTTCTGATGTTCCTCCTCCCGCTCAGAGCTGGACTTTCTGTTCTGGTGTTTGTTTGAGTAAATCTTTATTCTGAGTCTGTTACATCTGCAAAACTTCAAACGCTCTGTTCCACCTTGTGATGTCATCAAGTGGTAGTTTCCAAGTTCTCAGCTCCTTTTCTCTTTAGTTCAGTCGAGATCAACAACTCCAGGACTGAACTGATCCAGGTGATTCTAGTGAAGGTGAAGTGTGGAGTTTAAAAACACAGTGGAGCACTTCCTGTATCACCACATGATGACATCACAAGGTGGAGCAGAGCATTTGGAGTTTTGGAGATGAGGAAACGGCGTTAGAACTCAGAGTTGGTGTTTTGGTGGAATCTGAAGAGTGATTCTGTTTTTGTTCAGGCTGGAGATTTGTACGAATGCACCAGGAACCACCAGAGGGCGCTGGAGTGTTACGTCAAAGGAGGAGCCTTCAGGAAAGGTCTGACTTCACACTGAAAACCACCACACGCACATCTACTCACAGTTAGATGTTCCACAGTTCAAGGTCACCATCAGGTTTAGATGTTCCACAGTTTGAGAAACAGAACAAAAGAACTGTCACACAGCTCTGGATCTGTCTCCTGTGGCTCCTCTCACACTCTCCACGTCTGTTTTTTCTGTTTTCGTTTGGTCTGGACGTGGTCTGGTTGTGGTCTGGACGTGGTCTGGTTGTGGTCTGGTCTGGTCTGGACGTGGTCTGGTCTGGCCGTGTTCTCCTGCAGCGGTGGAGTTGGCTCGCAGCTCGTTCCCGTCGGAGGTGGTGCGGCTGGAGGAGTCCTGGGGAGATCACCTGGTCCAACAGAAGCAGATGGACGCAGCGATAAACCACTTCATCGAGGCCGGGTCAGTGTCACCTCCTCTGACCCTCTGACCTTCTGCTCCTCTGATCCTCTGACCTTCTCCTCCTCCTCCTCTCTCCTTCTTCATGTCGTTTTCTGTGGTTGCAGTTGCTCGATTAAAGCCATCGAAGCCGCCGTCGCCGCTCGTCAGTGGAAAAAGGCCGTTCATATTCTGGAGACGCAGGACGACTCTGCGGCCTCCAAATACTACGTGAAGATCGCCCAGTACTACGCCTCCGTGCACGAGTACGAGGTGAGACCTGGACTGGACCAGACCAGGACCAGGACCGAGGCTGGACCGGGACTAAACCGGGACTGGACTAAAAGTTGAAATGAGCCTTAAGAGCAGATGTGAACACTCAGGCCTCACAGCGAGAAGGTTCAAGCTCTCGTGGAAACGTGGCAGACGACAAGAAGTTCACGTTAACCTCAGTTCTTCTGACCTCGGACTGAACCAGGACTCGCTCTGCAGACTTTGTGTTTTCTCATTTCTCCGTCTCACAAGTTTGGATCAAAACAAATTCTCAAAGAAAATGTGATGTTTGTTCTGAGGAGCCAAACGTGTCCTGAAATAGTCGAGTTCCTTCAGTTCACGTGTGGGAGGTTCACCAAGAAAACTCCGATTCAGACATGAAAACCTGCAGAAAAACACAAAACGAAACAAGAGACGAGGACAGAGACACGAGGACAGAGACACAGGAGGGCAGAGACACGAGGACAGAGACACGAGGACAGAGACACGAGGACAGAGACACGAGGACAGAGACAGAGACACGAGGACAGAGACACGAGACAGAGGACAGAGACACGAGAGACAGAGGACAGAGACAGAGGACAGAGACACGAGGACACGAGACAGAGACACGAGGACAGAGACACGAGGACAGAGACAGAGACACGAGACACGAGACACGAGGACAGAGACACGAGGACAGAGACACGAGGACAGAGACACGAGGACAGAGACACGAGGACAGAGACACGAGGACAGAGACACGAGGACAGAGACAGAGACACGAGGACAGAGACACGAGGACAGAGACACACGAGGACAGAGACACGAGGACACGAGGACAGAGACACGAGGACAGAGACACGAGGACAGAGACAGAGACACGAGGACAGAGACACGAGGACAGAGACACGAGGACAGAGACACACGAGGACAGAGACACAGGACAGAGACAGAGGAGAGACACGAGGACACGAGGACAGAGAGACAGAGACGAGGACAGAGACACGAGGACAGAGACACGAGGACAGAGACACGAGGACAGAGACACGAGGACAGAGACACGAGGACAGAGACACACGAGGACAGAGACACGAGGACAGAGACACGAGGACAGAGACACGAGGACAGAGACACGAGGACAGAGACACGAGGACAGAGACACGAGGACAGAGACACGAGACTTTGGGAGTTTAGACCAAAAACTTACTCTATTCACATGTGTCAGATGTCCTCCCGTCCTCATGTGTCAGGTGTCCTCGTGTCCTCGTGTGTCAGGTGTCCTCGTGTCCTCGTGTGTCAGGTGTCCTCGTGTCCTCGTGTGTCAGGTGTCCTTGTGTCTTCGTGTGTCAGATGTCCTGGTGTCCTCCTCGTGTCCTCGTGTCCTGGTGCCCTGATGCCCTGGTGTCCTGGTGTCCTCCTCGTGTCCTGGTGTCCTCCCTGTGTGTCCTGGTGTCCTGGTGTCCTCCCTGTGTGTCCTCATGCCCTGGTGCCCTCGTGTCCTCGTGTCCTGGTGTCCTCCCTGTGTGTCCTCATGTCCTGGTGTCCTCCCTGTGTGTCCTCGTGTCCTGGTGTCCTCCCTGTGTGTCCTCGTGTCCTGGTGTCCTCCCTGTGTGTCCTCCCTGTGTGTCCTGGTGTCCTCCCTGTGTGTCCTGGTGTCCTCGCTGTGTGTCCTCATGTCCTGGTGCCCTCGTGTCCTGGTGTCCTGGTGTCCTCCCTGTGTGTCCTCGTGTCCTGGTGTCCTCCCTGTGTGTCCTGATGTCCTCCCTGTGTGTCCTCATGTCCTGGTGTCCTCCCTGTGTGTCCTCGTGTCCTGGTGTCCTCCCTGTGTGTCCTCGTGTCCTGGTGTCCTCCCTGTGTGTCCTCCCTGTGTGTCCTGGTGTCCTCCCTGTGTGTCCTCATGTCCTGGTGCCCTCGTGTCCTCGTGTCCTGGTGTCCTCCCTGTGTTTCCTCCCTGTGTGTCCTCCCTGTGTGTCCTGGTGTCCTCCCTGTGTGTCCTGGTGTCCTCCCTGTGTGTCCTCCCTGTGTGTCCTGGTGTCCTCCCTGTGTGTCCTCCCTGTGTGTCCTCCCTGTGTGTCCTGGTGTCCTCCCTGTGTGTCCTCGTGTCCTGGTGTCCTCCCTGTGTGTCCTGGTGTCCTCCCTGTGTGTCCTGGTGTCCTCCCTGTGTGTCCTGGTGTCCTGTGTGTCCTGTGTGTCCTCCCTGTGTCCTGGTGTCCTCCCTGTGTGTCCTGGTGTCCTGGTGTCCTCCCTGTGTGTCCTGGTGTCCTCCCTGTGTGTCCTGGTGTCCTCCCTGTGTCCTGGTGTCCTCCCTGTGTGTCCTGGTGTCCTCCCTGTGTGTCCTGGTGTCCTCCCTGTGTGTCCTGGTGTCCTCCCTGTGTCCTGGTGTCCTCCCTGTGTCCTGGTGTCCTCCCTGTGTGTCCTGGTGTCCTCCCTGTGTGTCCTGGTGTATAAAGTGAGACAGAGTGAGGTACAGTTCCGTGTTTGTCCTGCAGGTGGCGGAGCAGCTGTTGGTCAGAGGAGGACACATTAAAGACGCCATCGACATGTTGACGACGGCCGGACGCTGGGAAGACGCGCACAAGGTCAGTGCGTCGGTGCTCCTGCCCCTGCTCTGAAGGGGGAGGGACTCAGAGCAGAGAGCAAAGAGAGGGGAGAACGTGTAGAAGTTATTTTGGGCGAATTCAACATTTTCAAAACTGTAAAAGGAACGTGATGCACTTAATAAAAGTCAGACACTCGTTTGGTGATTTTTGACCTGTTCTGGTGTTTCCCGTTGTGTTTCCCGTTGTGTGTTTCCCGTTGTGTGTTTCCCGTTGTGTTTCCCGTTGTGTTTCCCGTTGTGTTTCCCGTTGTGTTTGTTTGTTGTGTTCCGTTGTGTTTCCCGTTGTGTTTCCCGTTGTGTTTCCCGTTGTGTTTCCGGTGCAGTTGGCGGTGAAGTGCATGACGGAGGAGGAGGTCCGGTCGCTCTACGTCACCAGAGCTCAGGAGCTGGAGCGAGAGAACAAGTTTAAAGAGGCCGAACGGTAACGATGAGACTGTTCTGCATGTGACGTTTGAGTGAGTCCCCTCCCCCCTGTCCCCGCCCCCTCCACCTGTCCCCGCCCCCTCCCCTGTCTCCGCCCCTCCACCTGTCCCCGCCCCCCCCTGTCCCCGCCCCCTCCACCTGTACTTCTGTGATCATTAAAAAACAAGTGTGCATGTGCAAAGGTCTCATGTGTTTTAAATGGCGTGTTGGCGTGTGGCGTGTTTTAAATGGCGTGTTGGCGTGTTTTTAAATGGCGTGTTGGCGTGTTTTAAATGGCGTGTTGGCGTGTGGCGTGTTTTAAATGGCGTGTTGGCGTGTGGCGTGCAGGTTGTACGCGGCGGTGAAGCAGCCGGACTTGGCGATCACGATGTACAAGAAGAACCGAATGTTCGATGACGTCATCAGACTCGTCGCCAAACACCACCCAGACCTGCTGAGCGAGACGCACCTGCACCTGGCCAAGGTGACCGGGACCAGACCGGGACTAGACCAGGACCAGACAGGGACTAAACCAGGACTAACCCAGGACTAGACTTGGACTAACTCTTTACTGTGTGGTGCAGGAGCTGGAGCTGGAGTCTCGTTTCTCGGAGGCGGAGTTTCACTTCATGGAGGCTGGAGACTGGAAAACAGCGATCAACATGTACAGAGCCCAGAGTCTGTGGGAGGAGGCTCACCGGGTACAACATATATATATATAAACATATATATAAACAACATATATATATATATATATATATCTCAATATATACATATATAACATATACAACATTCAACATGTACAGAGCCCAGAGTCTGTGGGAGGAGGCTCACCGGGTACAACATATATATATATAAACATATATATATAAAACAACATATATATATATATATATATATATATATATACATATATAACATATACAACATTCAACATGTACAGAGCCCAGAGTCTGTGGGAGGAGGCTCACCGGGTACAACATATATATATATATATATATAAACATATATATAAACAACATATATATATATATATATACTCTATATATAAATATATAACATATATAACATATATATAACATATACAACATTCAACATGTACAGAGCCCAGAGTCTGTGGGAGGAGGCTCACCGGGTACAACATATATATATATATATATATATATATATATATAAAAACATATATATATATAAACATATATATAAACAACATATATATATATATACTCTATATATACATATATAACATATACAACATTCAACATGTACAGTGTACATTGTGTGTGAACAGTGTTTGTGTGTGAAGGGTGTTTGTATGTGAAGTGTTTGTGTGTGAAGGGTGTTTGTGTGTGAAGGGTGTTTGTGTGTGAAGTGTTTGTGTGTGAAGTGTTTGTGTGTGAAGGGTGTTTGTGTGTGAAGGGTGTTTGTGTGTGAAGTGTTTGTGTGTGAAGGGTGTTTGTGTGTGAAGGGTGTTTGTGTGTGAAGGGTGTTTGTGTGTGAAGGGTGTTCAGAAGTTTGTCTAAATGAATCGGCGTAAACAAATCTGCAGCTGTTCTGCAGTCAGTGGACTGTAAAATAAAGTGTTACTGAACAGATCTCTGTATTGTTTAGAGTCAGCTGTGATGTTTGTGTGCAGATTGCGAAGAGTCACGGCGGCGTAAACGTGCAGAAGCAGGTGGCCTTACTGTGGGCGCAGAGTCTGGGAGGAGAAGCCGCCGTCAAACTTCTGTCACGCTTCAATCTGCTCCACTACGCCATCGAGTTCGCCTGCGACAACCTGTGAGACACGCCCCCGCGAGACACGCCCCCCTCGAGACACGCCCCATGCAAGACACGCCCTCCACAAGACACGCCCCCACAAGACACACCCCCGCGAGACACGCCCCCCTCGAGACACGCCCCTGCAAGACACGCCCTCCACAAGACATGCCCCCACAAGACACACCCCCTTTAAGACACGCCCCCACAAGACACACCCCCATAAGACACGCCCCTTTAAGGTCCCTCATGAGCCTTTATGGTGTGGTGTTCAGATGTGTGTGTGTATAGTGTGTGTGTATAGTGTGTGTGTATAGTGTGTGTGTGTGTGTGTGTATAGTGTGTGTGTATAGTGTGTGTGTGTGTGTGTGTGTGTATAGTGTGTGTGTGTGTGTGTGTATAGTGTGTATAGTGTGTGTGTATAGTGTGTGTGTGTGTGTGTGTGTGTGTGTGATGTGTGTGTGTGTATAGTGTGTGTGTATTGTGTGTGTATAGTGTGTGTGTATAGTGTGTGTGTGTGTGTGTGTGTGTGTGTGTGTGTGTGTGTGTGTGTGTGTGTGTGTGTATAGTGTGTGTGTATTGTGTGTGTGTATGTGTGTGTGTGTGTGTGTGTGTGTGTGTATAATGTGTGTGTGTGTGTGTATAGTGTGTGTGTATAGTGTGTGTGTGTGTATGTGTGTGTATAGTGTGTGTGTGTGTATAGTGTGTGTGTGTGTGTGTGTGTGTGTGTGTGTGTGTGTGTGTGTGTGTGTGTGTTTAGTGTGTGTGTATAGTGTGTGTGTGTGTATAGTGTGTGTGATGATGTGTGTGTATAGTGTGTGTGTGTGTGTGTGTTTAGTGTGTGTGTATAGTGTGTGTGTGTGTTTAGTGTGTGTGTATAGTGTGTGTGTGTGTGTGTTTAGTGTGTGTGTATAGTGTGTGTGTGTGTGTGTTTAGTGTGTGTGTATAGTGTGTGTGATGATGTGTGTGTATAGTGTGTGTGATGATGTGTGTGTATAGTGTGTGTGATGATGTGTGTGTATAGTGTGTGTGATGATGTGTGTGTATAGTGTGTGTGATGATGTGTGTGTATAGTGTGTGTGTGTGTGTGTGTGTGTGTGTGTGTATAGTGTGTGTGTGTGTGTATAGTGTGTGTGTATGTGTGTGTGTGTGTATGTGTGTGTGTAGTGTGTGTGATGATGTGTGTGTATAGTGTGTGTGTGTGTATAGTGTGTGTGTGTGTATGTGTGTGTGTGTGTATAGTGTGTGTGTGTGTATAGTGTGTGTGTATGTGTGTGTGTGTGTGTGTGTGTATGTGTGTGTGTGATGATGTGTGTGTATAGTGTGTGTGATGTGTGTGTGTGTGTATAGTGTGTGTGATGATGTGTGTGTATAGTGTGTGTGTGTGTATAGAGTGTGTGTGTGTATAGTGTGTGTGTGTGTATAGTGTGTGTGTGTGTGTGTGTATGTGTGTGTATAGTGTGTGTGTGTGTGTGTGTATAGTGTGTGTGTGTGTGTGTGTGTGTGTGTGTATAGTGTGTGTGTGTGTGTGTATAGTGTGTGTGTGTATAGTGTGTGTGTGTGTGTGTGTAGTGTGTGTGTGTTGTGTGTGTGTGTTGTGTATAGTGTGTGTGTGTGTGTGTGTAGTGTGTGTGTGTGTGTGTATAGTGTGTGTGTGTGTATAGTGTGTGTGATGATGTGTGTGTATAGTGTGTGTGATGATGTGTGTGTATAGTGTGTGTGTGTGTGTGTGTATAGTGTGTGTGATGATGTGTGTGTATAGTGTGTGTGTGTGTATAGTGTGTGTGTGTGTGTGTATAGTGTGTGTGTGTGTGTATAGTGTGTGTGTGTATGTGTGTGTGTGTGTGTGTGTGTGTGTATAGTGTGTGTGTGTGTGTGTGTGTATAGTGTGTGTGTGTGATAGTGTGTGTGTGTGTGTGTGATAGTGTGTGTGTGTGTGTGTGTGTGTGATAGTGTGTGTGTGTGTGTGTGTGTGATAGTGTGTGTGTGTATAGTGTGTGTGTGATGATGTGTGTGTATAGTGTGTGTGTGTGTGTGTGTGTATGTGTGTGTGTGTGTATAGTGTGTGTGATGTGTGTGTGTTATGTGTGTGTGTGTATAGTGTGTGTGTGTGTATGTGTGTGTGTGTGTGTGTGTATGTGTGTGTGATGTGTGTGTGTATAGTGTGTGTGTGTGTGTGTGTATAGTGTGTGTGTGTGTGTGTGATAGTGTGTGTGATAGTGTGTGTGATGATGTGTGTGTATGTGTGTGTGTGTGAT
>NW_026571036.1:324096-326596 GCF_026225935.1 Boleophthalmus pectinirostris
AAAGATTATCTCCCAAACAAACTGTCCAAACTTCAGGAGGAGTTCGAGCAGGAGGCGTCCAAGAAACACAAGTAACTCCAACATTTCACTGAGTTTTATCTAAAGGAGCACTGTGGAACTTTTCTGCTCCAGGTTCTGGCACGTGGACTTACAGATGTTGTTTCTTTGCCTTGAAGATTCCAAATTTTCCAGAAGATTTTAGAGCAAAAAAAAACCTGTCTCTGATGAAGGAAATATTAGATTTAGGAGCAGGTGAAAAGTTCCACAGTGCGTCTTTAAAGCAGAGCCCTGATGTTTGGACAGAAGGTGAGATGTTGTGACGTTGTGACGTTTCAGCGGCGTGGAGGCGATCCTGGAGCAGGCGCGCGAGTGGGAGACCAGCGGAGAATATTCCAGAGCCGTCGACTGTTTCCTCAAAGTGAAAGACGACAAGAACACCAAGCTGATGGAGAGATGCTGGATGAAGGTGAAGAACACACACACACACACACACACACACGGCACAGTGTTTGAGCAGCGCCCTCTGCTGGTCACGCAGGACCTGTAGAACCTGAGCTCCTCTGCGTCTCTCCTCAGGCCGCTGAACTCGCCATCAAGTTCCTGAACCGTGATCGGGCGGTGGAGGTGGTGCAGCTCGTGGGACCTCGTCTCTCCAAACTTCGACAGTTTAAAGCGGTGAGAAAAATCTGGATTTATTTTTAGATTTAAACTCAAACAAACTTTATTGATCCACAGGGAAAAGATCTGGACTCAGAGTCACACGTCACAATAAAATATAAACATATAAACAACAAAGACACAAAATATAAATGGTGATAAAGAGCAAAAAAGAGCAAAAGACACGTGTGAAATAAAACAGAATTATATAAATGTAAATGTACAAGTCAAAATAAAATAGAAAAATAAGTAATAAAATATAAAATCTCAGCTTTATACAAGAGGACATAGAAAACAGAACAATAATGACAGGATGATTGACAGGACACAGGGTTAGTTCCTCTTTTTCGACTCACTTAAAATCCTTTAAATTTTCTTAAAAATCGACAGTGCTCCTTCTGTGTTAATTCTGTTTGTCGCTCAAAAACCTGTCAAATGTTTTAGTGTGACTCTGGTAACTGAAGCTCCTCCGGTCGATGGATTGTCGGAGCGTTAGGGCGGCCGTCGTCT
This sequence comes from Boleophthalmus pectinirostris, assembly GCF_026225935.1. Taxonomy (NCBI): domain Eukaryota; kingdom Metazoa; phylum Chordata; class Actinopteri; order Gobiiformes; family Gobiidae; genus Boleophthalmus; species Boleophthalmus pectinirostris. Next base: position 325,264 of record NW_026571036.1, read on the forward strand.
GGAGCGTCAGAGTCGTGTTCTTTAGTCGGACAGAAGCTGAACCGCGTCAGACACAAGAAGAGAACTGTTTTTTTATCAGAGTTTATAGTTTATGTAAATGAGTCATGTGATTTTAACTTTAGTTTCTGTAAAACATAAACAAATGTGTCAAAGCTGAATTAAACACTTTATTACTCAGTGTTTGAGTAAATGAGTACGAAGTATTTGAGTCGTCCTCGTAAGAAATAAAAAACAAACTTAAATGATCCTCACACATTTACATTTCTAAAACAGATTCACTGGGACAGAGCGACGTCGGGCGACTGACTCCACGATCTGCTGATGGATCGAGGAGTCTGGGCGAAGATCCGACTCAAGTGTCGTCTGTTTGTTTCTCTTAATGTTTCTTATAATCCAGTGTTTTATGTGTGAAAACAGACGAGAGAATCCAACATGACTGATGTGCTTTTATAATCTGAAAATAAAGTAAATGTGTTTTGTCCCGTGTGAAGGCGGCGGAGCTGTACCTGGACGTGGAGCTCTTCAAAGACGCCATCGATGTTTTCATCGATGGAGAAGAGTGGAACAAAGCAAAACGAGTGGCCAAAGAGCTGGAGCCCAGGTGAGAGCAACTGTTCCTCAAAAACATGTTCTAATGTCATGACCTCCTCAAAAACTCACCTTGTGATGTCATCAAGTGGTAGAACAGCTCCTTTTCCCTTTACTTCAGTCGAGTTTGATAAATAAACTCCACGACTGAAATGTTCCAGATGATTCAGGTGAAGGTGAAGTGTGGAGTTTAAAAACACAGTGGAGCACTTCCTGTATCACCACACGATGACATCACGAGGTGGATCAGGGTGTTTGTGAGTTTGTGTTGAGTTTTCCTGTGTGTTTCAGGCTGGAGGATTATGTGGATCAGAAATACAAAGAACATCTGAAAAACCAGGGACAAGTCGAGTCGGTGAGAAGAAAGATTTATGAAAACGAAGGAAAGAACGACAGAACCACTCACACTCTGCTCTCTTCTGTTGTGTGTTGTTGTTGTGTTGTTGTTGTGTGTTGTTTGTTGTTGTGTGTTGTGTTGTTGTTGTGTGTTGTGTGTTGTGTGTTGTGTTGTTGTTGTTGTGTGTTGTTGTTGTGTGTTGTGTTGTGTGTGTGTTGTTGTGTGTGTTGTGTTGTTGTTGTTGTGTGTTGTGTGTTGTGTGTGTTGTTGTGTTGTTGTGTGTTGTGTGTGTTGTGTGTTGTTGTGTTGTGTTGTTGTGTTGTGTGTTGTTGTGTGTTGTGTGTTGTGTTGTTGTGTTGTTGTGTGTTGTGTGTGTTGTTGTTGTTGTTGTGTTGTGTGTGTTGTGTT
>NW_026571036.1:336596-429096 GCF_026225935.1 Boleophthalmus pectinirostris
CTACACACTACAACTACACCTACAACTACACCTACACCAACAACTACACCTACAACTACAACTACACTACAACTACACCTACAACTACACCTACAACTACAACTACACCTACAACTACAACTACAACTACACCTACAACTACACCTACAACTACACCTACACTACACAACTACAACTACACTACTACAACTACACTACACTACACCTACACCACAACTACAACTACACTACACCTACAACTACACCTACAACTACAAACACACTACAACTACACTACACCTACAAACTACAACTACAACTACAACTACAACACCAACACTACAACTACACCTACACCTACAACTACAACTACAAACACAATACACCTACACCTACTACACCTACACCTACACCAAACACTACACACACCTACAACTACAACTACAACTACACTACAACTACACCACAACTACACCTACAACTACACCTACAACTACACTACACCTACAACTACACCTACAACACCTACACCTACAACTACACCTACTACAACCTACAACTACACCTACAACCTACAACTACACCTACAACTACACCTACAAACTACACCTACAACAAACTACAACTACACCTACAACTACACCTACAACTACCACACACTACAACTACAACAATACACCTACACACAACTACAACTACACCTACACCTACTACAACTACACTACACCACAAACACCTACAACTACACCTACACCTACACCTACAACTACACCTACAACTACAACAACTACACCTACAACTACACCTACTACACCTACAACTACAACTACACACAACACTACAACTACACCTACACAACAACTACACCTACAACTACAACATACAACTACACTACACTACACCACACTACACACACTACAACTACACCTACTACCACCTACCACCTACAACTACAACTACAACTACAACTACACCAAAAACACCTACAACTACAACTACACCTACAACTACACCTACCTACAACTACAACTACAACTACACCTACAACTACACCTACAACTACACCTACACTACTACACTACACTACAACAACCACAACTACAACTACACCTACAACAACACACTACACCTACAACTACACCTACAACTACAACTACAACTACACCTACACTACACCTACACTACACCTACACCTACATCTACAACTACACCACCTACAACTACACCTACAACTACACCTACAACTACAACTACACCTACAACTACACCTACAACTACACCTACACCTACACACTACAACTACACCTACACTACAACTACACCTACAACTACACCTACACACTACACCTACAACCAACTACAACTACACTACAACTACACCTACAACTACAACTACAACTACACCTACTACACTACAACTACAACTACAACTACAACTACAACTACAACCTACACCTACAACTACAACTACACCTACACCTACACTACAACTACACCTACAACTACAACCACACAACTAACACCTACAACTACAACTACACTACAACTTACACACCTACAACATACACCTACAACTACACTACTACAACAACTACAACTACACCTACAACACACCAACAACTACACCTACACTACAACTACACCTACAACCTACAACTACAACTACACCTACACCAACTAACTACAACTACAACTACAACTACATACACTACAACTTCAACTACACCTACAACTACAACTACACCTACACCTACACTACACTACACAACTACAACTACACCTACACCTACAACTACAACTACACCTACACCACAACACACACAACTACACCTACACTACACCACTACAACTACAACTACACACCTACACCTAACAACTACAACTACAACTACAACTACAACTACACCAACTACACTACACTACTACAACTACACCTACAACTACACCTACACCTACTACAACTACACCTACAACTACACTACACCTACAACTACACCTACAACTACAACTACACCTACAACTACACTACAACTACACCTACATACACCTACACTACAACTACACCTACAACTACAACTACACCTACACTACACTACACCTACAACTACACTACAACCTACAACTACACCTAACTACACTACAACTACACTACAACTTACAACTACACCACTACAACTACACTACAACTACACTACACCTACATCTACTACACCTACACCTACAACTACAACTACAACTACACTACAACCACCTACAACTACACCTACAACTTACAACTACAACCTACACCTACAACTACAACTACACCTGCAACACCCTCCAAACCATCTGCTCCACCTCAATCTGCACTACACCTGCTCCATCTCCACCTCTGCTTCACCTGCTACACTTCTGCTCCACCTCAACCTCTAACCTCTGCTCCACCTGCTCCACCTCAATCTCCACCTCCACCTGCTTCACCTCAACCTCTGCTCCTCTGACCTTCTCCTCTGACCCTCTTGTCTGTTCCTCTGTTCCTTTGACCTTCTCCTCTGTTCCTTTGACCTTCTCCTCTGTTCCTTTGACCTTCTCCTCTGTTCCTCTGACCTTCTCCTCTGTTCCTCTGACCTTCTCCTCTGTTCCTTTGACCTTCTCCTCTGTTCCTTTGACCTTCTCCTCTGTTCCTCTGACCTTCTCCTCTGTTCCTCTGACCTTCTCCTGACTCTCCTCTGTTCCTTTGACCTTCTCCTCTGTTCCTCTGACCTTCTCCTCTGTTCCTCTGACCTTGTGTTCCTCTGACTTCTCCTCTGTTCCTCTGACCTTCTCCTCTGTTCCTCTGACCTTCTCCTCTGTTCCTCTGACCTTCTCCTCTGTTCCTCTGACCTTCTGTGTTCCTCTGACCTTCTCCTCTGTTCCTTTGACCTTCTCCTCTGTTCCTCTGACCTTCTCCTCTGTTCCTCTGACCTTCTGTGTTCCTCTGACCTTCTCCTCTGTTCCTCTGACCTTCTCCTCTGTTCCTCTGACCTTCTCCTCTGTTCCTCTGACCTTCTCCTCTGTTCCTCTGACCTTCTCCTCTGTTCCTCTGACCTTCTCCTGTGTATAATTAGTATTTTCTTGGTTGTTTTTCAGTCGAGCGTTGCCTCGAAGCTCTCGGTGTCTCTGCTCCGTCACACTGAGGTGGTTCCTGCAGATAAGGCGTTCTTCGAGGCGGGAACAGACTGCAGGGTACGAACCACAGAACAGCTTAAGTCATGAAGGATCTCAGATGTTCAAGTGTTTTTAAACTCTGAGACGCCAAAGAGAACACATTTAAAACGTCCTGCTCATCTGAGTCTCTGAATGTGAAGTTAATGACGATTCTTTTGTGTTGTGTGTGTCTGTGTGTGTTTGTTGTGTGTGTCTGTGTGTGTTTGTTGTGTGTGTTGTGTGTATTTGTTGTGTGTTCAGGCCGAGGGCTGGGACAGTATGGCGTTCATCTTCCTGAATCACTTCTTGGATCTGTGTGACGTGAGTAACTCTTCAGGAGAACGTCTGTGTCGGTTCTTTGTTCTCGTGTGACGCTGAACTCGACTTTAGACGCACAGACTCAAACTTCACTGATCCACACGGAAAATATCTGGACTCAGATATTTATGGTGTTTACTGTGACGTGACAAGAACGGAAATATCATGATATCGTATCGTCAAAAGTCTCACAATAACATCGTGGAGCCGCACAATAAATCAAATCACATGTTCCTTTGTTTAAATGCAGATTTTATAGAAACAACAGTTTATAAACATCAGAACTACATTTCCCATGATTCATTTCAGCACAAACATGAAGAAATATGATTTTACTTGAATTTTTGGGATCATGACGGAAATAATCCACAACAAAATCTAGTCGGGGCATTTTAAAAACCAAAACAGTGTCACGTCTACAATTATATAAACTTCTCCAAAATATCACAGTAAATATCGTACGTGAGGTTTGAACATGGTGATAATATCGTACGTGAGGTTTGGACATGGTGATAATATCGTACGTGAGGTTTGGACATGGTGATAATATCGTACGTGAGGTTTGATAATATCGTACGTGAGGTAATATATCGTACGTGAGGTTTGGACATGTGAATAATATCGTACGTGAGGTTTGGACATGGTGATAATATCGTACGTGAGGTTTGGACGTCGTGATAATATCGTACGTGAGGTTTGGACATGGTGATAATATCGTACGTGAGGTTTGGACATGGTGATAATATCGTACGTGAGGTTTGGACATGGTGATAATATCGTACGTGAGGTTTGGACATGGTGATAATATCGTACGTGAGGTTTGTGCATCGTGATAATATCGTACGTGAGGTTTGGACATGGTGATAATATCGTACGTGAGGTTTGGACATGGTGATAATATCGTACGTGAGGTTTGGACGTCGTGATAATATCGTACGTGAGGTTTGGACATGGTGATAATATCGTACGTGAGGTTTGGACATGGTGATAATATCGTACGTGAGGTTTGGACATGGTGATAATATCGTACGTGAGGTTTGGACATGGTGATAATATCGTACGTGAGGTTTGGACATGGTGATAATATCGTACGTGAGGTTTGGACGTCGTGATAATATCGTACGTGAGGTTTGGACATGGTGATAATATCGTACGTGAGGTTTGGACATGGTGATAATATCGTACGTGAGGTTTGGACATGGTGATAATATCGTACGTGAGGTTTGGACATGTGGTGATATATCGTACGTGAGGTTTGGACATGGTGATAAATATCGTACGTGAGGTTTGGACATCGTGATAATATCGTACGTGAGGTTTGGACATGGTGATAATATCGTACGTGAGGTTTGGACATGGTGAAATGGTGATATCGTACGTGAGGTTTGGACATGGTGATAATATCGTACGTGAGGTTTGGACATGGTGATAATATCGTACGTGAGGTTTGGACATGGTGATAATATCGTACGTGAGGTTTGGACATGGTGATAATATCGTACGTGAGGTTTGGACATGGTGATAATATCGTACGTGAGGTTTGGACATGGTGATAATATCGTACGTGAGGTTTGGACATGGTGATAATATCGTACGTGAGGTTTGGACATGGTGATAATATCGTACGTGAGGTTTGGAGGGTCTCGTCCGTCACAGATGAAGATAAATCGTGACGTTTGTGTTTGCGTTTGTGTTTTTGTTCGTTCAGGCGATCGAGGAGGCGACTCTGGACGGACTCGATCACTCAGATTTCGTCGACACAGATATTCCCTTCGAGGTCCCAGTGCCGAGCAAACTCTTCGTCTCTGTAAGAAACAAAACACTCTGTTCCACCTCGTGATGTCACTGAGCTCCTCCTCTGTGTTTTTAAAGTGCACCTCCTCATGTTCTCCTCATGTTCTTTTGATGTTCTCCTGATGCCTTCCTGATGTTCTCCTGGTGGTCTCCTGATGTTCTCCTCATGTTCTTGTGATGTTCTGGTGATGTTCTCCTGTTATTTTCCTGATGTTCTCCTGATGTTCTCCTGATGTCCTCCTGATGTTCTCCTGATGTTCTTTGTGATGTGTTCCTGATGTTCTGGTGATGTTCTGGTGATGTTCTCCTGATGTTCTCCTGATGTTCTCCTGATGTCCTCAGGAGGAGCAGAGGGAGCAGATCAGAGACTGGGTTCTGATGGTTTCCATGGATCAGCGTCTGGAGCAGGTTTTACCCAAAGACGAAAGAAACAGTTACGAAGGAACTTTGACCTGCTCCTCCACCGGCCTCACGTCCCTGCCCTGTGTCCTCACCGGTAATACTACTAAATACTACAAATACTACTACTACTACAAATACTACTACTACTGCCCTGTGTCCTCACCGGTAATACTACAAATACTACTACTACTACTACTACTACTACTGCCCTGTGTCCTCACCGGTAATACTACAAATACTACAAATACTACTACTACTACTACTGCCCTGTGTCCTCACCGGTAATACTACAAATACTACAAATACTACTACTACTACTACTGCCCTGTGTCCTCACCGGTAATACTACAAATACTACTACAATACTACAAATACTACAAATACTACTGCCCTGTGTCCTCACCGGTAAATACTACAAATACTACAAATACTACAAATACTACAAATACTACTGCCCTGTGTCCTCACCGGTAATACTACTACTACTACAAATACTACAAATACTACAAATACTACAAATACTACAAATACTACTACTACTGCCCTGTGTCCTCACCGGTAATACTACAAATACTACAAATACTACAAATACTACTGCCCTGTGTCCTCACCGGTAATACTACAAATACTACAAATACTACAAAATACTACAAATACTACTACAATACTACTACTACTACTACTACTACTACTACTGCCCTGTGTCCTCACCGGTAATACTACAAATACTACAAATACTACTACTACTACTACTGCCCTGTGTCCTCACCGGTAATACTACTACTACTACAAATACTACTACTACTGCCCTGTGTCCTCACCGGTAATACTACAAATACTACAAATACTACTACTACTGCCCTGTGTCCTCACCGGTAATACTACAAATACTACTACTAATACTACTACTACTACTGCCCTGTGTCCTCACCGGTAATACTACAAATACTACTACTACTACTAAATACTACTGCCCTGTGTCCTCACCGGTAATACTACAAATACTACTACTACTACTACTACTACTACTGCCCTGTGTCCTCACCGGTAATACTACAAAACTACAAATACTACTTACTACTACTACTACTGCCTGTGTCCTCACCGGTAATACTACAAATACTACTGCCCTGTGTCCTCACCGGTAATACTACAAATACTACTACTACTACAAATACTACTGCCCTGTGTCCTCACCGGTAATACTACAAAATACTACAAATACTACAAATACTACTGCCCTGTGTCCTCACCGGTAATACTACAAATACTACTACTACTACAAATACTACTGCCCTGTGTCCTCACCGGTAATACTACAAATACTACTACTACTACAAATACTACTGCCCTGTGTCCTCACCGGTAATACTACAAATACTACTACTACTACTACTACTGCCCTGTGTCCTCACCGGTAATACTACAAATACTACAAATACTACAAATACTACTTACTACTACTACTGCCCTGTGTCCTCACCGGTAATACTACAAATACTACTACTACTACTACTGCCCTGTGTCCTCACCGGTAATACTACAAATACTACTACTACTACAATACTACTACCCTTGTTCCTCACCGGTAATACTACAAATACTACTGCCTGTGTCCTCACCGGTAAATACTACAAACTACTACTACTACTACTACTGCCCTGTGTCCTCACCGGTAATACTACAAATACTACTACTACTACAAATACTACAAATACTACTACCCTGTGTCCTCACCGGTAATACTACAAATACTACTGCCCTGTGTCCTCACCGGTAATACTACAAATACTACAAATACTACAAATACTACTGCCCTGTGTCCTCACCGGTAATACTACAAATACTACTACTACACAAACTACTACTACTGCCCTGTGTCCTCACCGGTAATACTACAATACTACAAATACTACTGCCCTGTGTCCTCACCGGTAATACTACAAATACTACTACTACTACAAATACTACAAATACTACTACTACTACTACTACTACTGCCCTGTGTCCTCACCGGTAATACTACAAATACTACTACTACTACAAATACTACAAATACTACTCGCCCTGTGTCCTCACCGGTAATACTACTACTACTACAAATACTACAAATACTACTACGACTACAAATACTACTACTACTACAAATACTACTGCCCTGTGTACTCACCGGTAAATACTGCTACTACTACTACTACTGCAAATACTACTACAAATACTACAAATACTACTACTACTACAAATACTACTACTACTACAAATACTACAAATACTACTGCCCTGTGTCCTCACCGGTAATACTACTACTACTGCAAATACTACTGCCCTGTGTCCTCACCGGTAATACTACAAATACTACTACTACTGCAAAATACTACTGCCCTGTGTCCTCACCGGTAATACTACTACTACTACAAATACTACTGCCCTGTGTACTCACCGGTAAATACTGCTACTACTACTACTACTGCAAATACTACTGCAAATACTACAAATACTACTACTGCAAATACTACTATTACTGCTACTACTACTACTACTGCTGCAAATACTGCAAATACTATTTTCTGTGTAGGGCACCCAGTGTTCTTGCAAGTTCTTGTTTGTATGAGCAGATATTCTTGTGTTCCTCTGGAGTGTTCTCTTGTGTTCTTGTGTTCCTCAGGAGTGTTCTCTTGTGTTCTTGTGTTCCTCTGGAGTGTTCTCTTGTGTTCTTGTGTTCTCTGTGTTCTCTTGTGTTCTTGTGTTCCTCAGGAGTGTTCTCTTGTGTTCTTGTGTTCCTCAGGAGTGTTCTCTTGTGTTCTTGTGTTCCTCAGGAGTGTTCTCTTGTGTTCTTGTGTTCCTCAGGAGTGTTCTCTTGTGTTCTTGTGTTCCTCTGGAGTGTTCTCTTGTGTTCTTGTGTTCCTCAGGAGTGTTCTCTTGTGTTCTTGTGTTCCTCAGGAGTGTTCTCTTGTGTTCTTGTGTTCCTCAGGAGTGTTCTCTTGTGTTCTTGTGTTCCTCAGGAGTGTTCTCTTGTGTTCTTGTGTTCCTCAGGAGTGTTCTCTTGTGTTCTTGTGTTCCTCAGGAGTGTTCTCTTGTGTTCTTGTGTTCCTCAGGAGTGTTCTCTTGTGTTCTGTGTGTTCCTTGTGTTCTTGTGTTCCTCAGGAGTGTTCTCTTGTGTTCTTGTGTTCCTCAGGAGTGTTCTCTTGTGTTCTTGTGTTCCTCAGGAGTGTTCTTTGTGTTCTTGTTCCTCAGGAGTGTTCTCTTGTGTTCTTGTTTCCTCAGGAGTGTTCTCTTGTGTTCTTGTTCCTCTGGAGTGTTTCTCTTGTGTTCCTTGTTCCTCTGTTCCTCAGGAGTGTTCTCTTGTTCTTGTTCTCTGTGTTCTTGTGTTCTCAGGAGTGTTCTCTTGTGTTCTTGTGTTCCTGGTTTCAGGAGTGTTCTCTTGTGTTCTGTGTTCTGTGTTCTCAGTGTTCTCTTGTGTTCTTGTGTTCCTCAGGAGTGTTCTTGTGTTCCTCTGGAGTGTTCTCTTGTTCTTGTGTTCCTCAGTGTTCTTGTGTTCTTGTGTTCTCTGGAGTGTTCTCTTGTGTTCTTGGAGTGTTCTCTTGTGTTCTTGTGTTCTCAGGAGTGTGTTCTTGTGTTCTTGTGTTCCTCAGGAGTGTTCTCTTGTGTCCTCAGGGTCTTGTGTTCCTCAGGAGTGTTCTCTTGTCTCTGTTCTCTCAGAGTGTTCTCTTGTGTTCTCAGGGTGTGTTCTTGTGTGTTCTTGTGTTCTTTGTTCTCAGGTGTTCTCTTGTGTTCTTGTGTTCCTCAGAGTGTTCTCTTGTGTTCTTGTGTTCCTCAGAGTGTTCTCTTGTGTTCTTGTTCCTCTGGAGTGTTCTCTTGTTTCTGTGTTCTCTGGAGTGTTCTCTTGTGTTCTTGTGTTCCTCAGGATGTTCTCTTGTGTCTTGTGTTCCTCAGGAGTGTTCTCTTGTGTTCTGGAGTGTTCTCTCTGGAGTGTTCTCTTGTTCTCTTTGTGTTCTTGTGTTCCTCAGGAGTGTTTCTCTGTGTTCCTTGTGTTCTCTGTTTCTTGTGTTCCTCAGAGTGTTCTCTTGTGTTCTTGTGTTCTCAGGAGTGTTCTCTTGTGTTCTTGTGTCTCAGAGTGTTTGTCTTGTGTTCTTGTGTTCCTCTGGAGTTTCTCTTGTGTTCTGTGTCCTCAGGAGTGTTCTCTTGTGTTCTTGTGTTCCTCAGGAGTGTTGTCTCTTGTGTTCTTGTGTTCTCAGGAGTTCTGTTTCCTCAGGAGTGTTCTCTTGTGTTCCTCAGGAGTGTTCTCTTGTTTCTTGGTTCCTCAGGAGTTTCTCTTTGTGTTCTTGTGTTCCTCAGGAGTGTTCTCTTGTGTTCTTGTGTTCCTCAGGAGTGTTCTCTTGTGTTCTTGTGTTCCTCAGGTTACCCGGTGATCCGGAGTCCTGTGGAGTTCTCGTCTTCTGGAAGAGCCGCAAATAAAGACGACTGGAACAAGTTCCTCATGGCCACAAAGGTTCAGATCCGTCTCCTCACTCATGCTGCTCTCTGATTGGCTGTTGTTCCGGTGTGCTGCTCTGTGATTGGCTGTTGTTCCGGTGTGCTGCTCTGTGATTGGCTGTTGTTCCGGTGTGCTGCTCTGTGATTGGCTGTTGTTCCTGTGTGCTGCTCTGTGATTGGCTGTTGTTGTGTGTGCTGCTCTCTGATTGGCTGTTGTTCCTGTGTGCTGCTCTGTGATTGGCTGTTGTTCCTGTGTGCTGCTCTCTGAATTGGCTGTTGTTCCTGTGTGCTGCTCTGTGATTGGCTGTTGTTCCTGTGTGCTGCTCTGTAATTGGCTGTTGTTCCTGTGTGCTGCTCTGTAATTGGCTGTTGTTCCTGTGTGCTGCTCTCTGCTGATTGGCCGTCTCTCTGTCTCTGCAGACGTCCCACAGTCCGGAGTGTCAGGACGTCCTGAGGTTTTTGGGGCAGTGGTGCGGATCAGTGCCTGGATCTGGATTCTCCTTTCACTAACTCCAGAAAAACCTTCGCTTAGTCCTGGTTTAGTTCTGGTTTAGACCTGGTTTAGACCTGGTTTAGACCTGGTTTAGAACTGTTTTGGTTTAGTCCTGGTTTAGTTCTGGTTTAGTTCTGGTTTAGTTCTGGTTTAGTTCTGGTTTAGTCCTGGTTTAGTTCTGGTTTAGTTCTGTTTTGTGAGTTGGAGCAGAAATATTTGTATTCATTAAAACTCATTAAAATCATATTTAATCACAAAATCACTTCTTTTAATTCTGTTTGGGTTTTTTTATGCTTTTTTTGTTTGTTTTTTTGAGACTGACCTCTGACCCTTTGACCTCTGTCCCTCTGACCTTTGACCTCTGACCTCAGACAAACGCTGAATCAGACCAAATACCAGAAGAAAGATTTTTATTTTGCACAATTTCAAACAATTTCTGTCTCTGTCTCTGTCCCTCTGTCCTTTTGTCTCTTTGTCTTTTGTGTTTTTACATAAATGTTTTTTGTTCAGAAATAAAAACCCGTTTTGAAACTTTGTAAAAGTTTATTTATTTGGTTTCACACAGATTAAAGTTTCAGCCACAGAAAAAATTCAAAATGAAAAACTAAAGTCCATTTGTGTGTTGATGCTCTGAGGTGAGACGCTGACGGGAGGCACTGCTCTGTCTGAAACTCTCAGACTTTAATCTGAGTCTTGAACACATATAAACATGTGTATATACTTATACACATATATACACATGTACACATATATACACATGTACACATATATATCACATATATACACATGTACACATATATACACATGTACACATATATACACATGTAATATATACACGTACACATATACACATGTACAAATATACACATGTACCATATACACGTACACATATATACATATATACACATGTACATATGTACACATACACATATACACATGTACACACATGTACACATATATACACATGTACACATATATACACATATACACATACAATATACAATGTACACATATGTACACATGTAACATATATACACATGTACACATATATACACATGTACACATACACAACACATATATACACATATACACATATATACACATGTACACATTATACATGTATACACATGTTACACATATAACACATGTACACAGGTACACATATATACACATGTACACATATACACATGTATATATACACATGTACACATATATACACATGTATACACATACACATATACACATGTACACATATATACACATTATATACACATGTACACATATATTACACATGTACACATATATATACACATGTACACATATATACACATGTACACACATATATACACATGTACACATATATCACATGTACATATACACATACACATGTACACATATATACACACATATACAATATATACAACATGTACACATATATACACATATATACACATGTACACATATATACACATATACACATATATACACATGTACACATATATACACATGTACACATATATACACATATATACACATATATACACATGTACACATATATACACATGTACACATATATACACATGTACATATATATACACATGTACACATATATACACATGTACACATATATACACATTATATATACACATGTATACACACATGTACATATATACACATATATACACATGTACATATATATAACACATGTACACATATATACATGTACACATATATACACATGTACACATTACACATATATACACATTACACATATGTACACATATACACAGTACACATATAACACATGTACACATATAATACACATGTACATATATATACACATGTACACATATATACACATGTACACATATATACACATATACACATGTACACATATATGTACACATATATACACATGTACACATGTACACATATACACATACACATATACACATGTACACATATACGTACATATATAACACAGTACACATATATTTGTACACATATATACACATTATACACATGTACACATATATACACATGTACACATGTACATATATATATACACATGTACACATATATACACATGTATACACATGTACACATGTATACACACGTACACATGTACACATATATACACATGTATACACATGTACACATATATACACATGTACACATGTACACATATATACACGTACACATGTACACATATATACACATGTACACATTACATATATATACACATGTACACATATATACACATGTACACATATATACACATGTACATATATATATACACATGTACACATATATACACATGTACACATATATACACATGTACACATGTACACATATATACACATACACATATATACACATGTACACATATATACACATATATACACATGTACACATATATACACATGTACACATATATACACATATATACACATGTACACATATATACACATATACACATGTACACATATATACACATGTACACATATATACACATATACACATATATACACATGTACACATATATACACATGTACACATATATACACATGTACACATATACATACACATATATATACACATGTACACATATATACACATGTATACACATGTACACATGTATACACACGTACACATGTACACATATATACAATTACACATGTACACATATATATACACATGTACACATATATACACGTACACATATATACACTGTATACACACGTACACATGTACACCATATATACACATACACATGTATGTATACACATGTACACATATATAACACATGTACACATATATACACATGTACACATATATACACATGTACACATATATATACATGTACACATATATACACATGTACAAATATATACACATGTACACATATATACACGTACACATATATACACATGTACAAATATATACACATGTACACATATATACACATGTACACATATATACACATATATACACATGTACACATATGTATACACATGTATACACATATACACATATATACACATGTACACATGTACACATATACACATGTACACATATACACATACACATGTACACATATATACACATATATACACATGTACACATGTATACACATATACACATATATACACATGTACACATTACACTATATACACATGTACACATATATACACATATATACACATGTACACATATATACACATGTAACACATACACATACACACATATACACACATGTACACATATACACATATATACACATATACACACACATGTACACATGTACACATATACACATACACATGTACACATATACACATATGTACACACATGTACACATATATACACATGTACACATATATACACATATATACACATGTACACATATACACATGTACACATATATACACATATATACACATGTACACATATATACACATATATACACATGTACACATATATACACATGTACACATATATACACATGTACACATATATACACATATACACATGTACACAGGTACACATATATACACATGTACACACATATACACATATATACACATGTACACATATATACACATATATACACATATACACATCTACACATATGTACACATGTACACATATATACACATATACACATATATACACATATACACATATATACACATATATACACATATACACATCTACACATATGTACACATGTACACATATATACACATATATATACACATATACACATATGTACACATGTACACATATATACACATGTACACATATATACACATATACACATATATACACATGTACACATATATACACATGTACACATATATACACATGTACATATATATACACATGTACACATATATACACATGTACATATATATACACATGTACACATATATACACATGTACACATATATACACATGTACATATATATACACATGTACACATATATACACATGTACACATATATACACATGTACATATATATACACATGTACACATATATACACATGTATACACATGTACACATGTATACACACGTACACATGTACACATATATACACAATGTATACACATGTACACATATATACACGTACACATATATACACATGTACACATGTACACAGTACACATATATACACATGTACACACATATACACATATATACACATGTACACATATATACACATATACACATATACACATCTACACATAGTACACATACACATATATACACATATATACACATGTACACATATATACACATGTACACACATGTACACATATATACACATGTACACATATATACACATGTACACATATATACACGTACACATATATACACATGTACACATGTACATATATATACACATGTACACATATATACACATATATACACATGTACACATATACACATACACATGTACACATATATACACATGTACACATGTACATATATACATGTACACATGTATACACATGTACACATATATACACATGTATACACATGTACACATGTATACACACGTACACATGTACACATATATACACATGTATACACATGTACACATATATACACGTACACATATATACACATGTACACATATATACACGTACACATGTACACATATATACACATGTACACATATATACACATGTACATATATATACACATGTACATATATACACATGTCACATGTACACATGTACACATGTACAATATATACACATATACACATGTACACATATACACATATACACATACATGTTATATATACACATGTACACATATATACACATGTACATATATATACACATATATACACATATACACATATATACACATGACACATATATACACATATATACACATGTACACATGTACATATATACACACATTACACATATATACACATGTGTACATATATATACACATGTATACACACACATACACATATATACACATATACACGTGTACCATGTATACACATGTACACATGTACACATATATACACATGTACACATGTACACATGTACATTATATACACATATACACATATATATACACATTACACATGTACACATTACACATGTACACATATTATACACATGACATATACATATGTACACATGTACACATATATACACATGTACACATATGTACACATATATACACATGTACACATATTACACACATGTACACACATGTATATATATACACATGTACACATGTACACACGTACACATATACACATGTACACATTATACACATGTACCACATTATACACATTATATACACATGTACACATATATACACATATATACACATGTACACATATATACACATGTACACATATAGACAGTGTTGGGAAGTATACTTTTAAAATGTAATCCCCTACAGATTACAGATTACACACCCCAAAATGTAGTTTGTAACATAATCCATTAAATTACTTGAGGTGAGTAATGTAATCTGATTACTTTGGATTACTTGATATTGTCATGTTTTTTAAAACGACATGAATGAAACAAACACGTCCAGAAAAGACTTTGTTTTCTCACTGCTGCTTAAATTATGTCCAACCTACAGTTAAGTGTCATATTGTTTAGACCTGGTTTAGTCCTGGTTTAGTCCTGGTTTAGTCCTAAAACCAGAACTAAACCAGGACTAAACCAGGACTGAACCAGAACTAAAAGAAACCAGGACTAAACCAGACTAAACCAGACTAAACCAGGACTAAACCAGGACTAAACCAGACTAACCAGACTAAACCAGGACTGAACCAGGACTAAACCAGGACTAACCAGGACTAAACCAGGACTGAACCAGGACTAAACCAGGACTAAACCAGGAAACCAGGACTTAAACCAGGACTGAACCAGAACTAAACCAGGACTAAACCAGACTAAACCAGACTGAACCAGGACTTAAACCAGGACTGAAACCGGACTAACCAGGACTAAACTGAACAGGACTAAACCAGGACTAACCAGGACTAAACCAGACTAAACCAGGACTAAACCAGGACTAAACCAGGACTAAAGGACTAAACCAGGACTAAACCAGGACTAAACCAGGACTTAAACCAGGACTGAACCAGGACTAACCAGGACTAAACCAGGACTGAAACCAGGACTAAACCAGGACTAAACCAGGACTAAACCAGGACTAAACCAGAACTAAACCAGGACTTAAACCAGGACTAAACCAAGACTAAACCAGGACTAAACCAGAACTAAACCAGGACTTAAACCAGGACTAAACCAGGACTAAACCAGGACTAAACCAGGACTTAAACCAGGACTGAACCAGGACTAAACCAGGACTTAAACCAGGACTAAACCAGGACTAAACCAGGACTAAACCAGGACTAAACCAGGTCTAAACCAGGACTAAACCAGGACTAAACCAGGACTTAAACCAGAACTAAACCAGGACTAAACCAGGACTAAACCAGAACTAAACCAGGACTAAACCAGGACTTAAACCAGGACTGAACCAGGACTAAACCAGGACTTAAACCAGGACTAAACCAGGACTAAACCAGGACTAAACCAGGACTAAACCAGGACTAAACCAGGTCTCTGTGTGTTTTGTTTGTGTGAGTTTGAGGCTCTGGTGGTTTTATTATTGTTTGTGTCGCGACGACTGTTTACAACAGAAATATAAAAATATAAAAATATATAAACATATATAAAAATATAACATATAAATATATAAAAATATAACACACATGTACAGTTTATATAATCTACACAAATAGAAATAAATATAAATATAAATGTTGTTTGTAACAGGAAGTTTGAGTCTGATGAGTCAGGAGCAACGTTTAAACAAGACTCACTTAAGACAGGTGCAGACAGGTGCAGACAGGTGCGGACAGGTGCGGACAGGTGCGGACAGGTGCGGACGGGTGCGGACAGGTGCGGACAGGTGCGGACAGTGCGGACAGGTGCGGACAGGTGCGGACAGGTGCGGACAGGTGCGGACAGGTGCGGACAGGTGCGGACAGGTGCGGACAGGTGCGGACAGGTGCGGACAGGTGCGGACAGGTGCGGACAGGTGCGGACAGGTGCAGTGAGACATGTCTCATACAAGAGTTTTGAGTTTTTTAAAGTTTCATGGTGTAACTTTTCTGTCTGTACGTTTCCGTGGAGCTTGTGTTGTTTTTCCTGGAATGTTCCTCATTGTGGCTTTAAATATGTTTCTCTCCACGGAGACGAAGAGGCGACGCCACAAAGTCCAGTCACAGGTCAGATCTGTGGGCCGGCGAGCAGCTCACAGTTTAATGCCCAATCTGGGACATTTTCCACAGAGACGAGCAACGAACCAGAACCA
Organism: Boleophthalmus pectinirostris; assembly: GCF_026225935.1. NCBI lineage: Eukaryota > Metazoa > Chordata > Actinopteri > Gobiiformes > Gobiidae > Boleophthalmus > Boleophthalmus pectinirostris. The sequence continues at coordinate 354,597 of NW_026571036.1, forward strand.
CGAGAGTCCGGATTAACATGGTTTAGTCCTGGTTTAGTCCTGGTTTAGTTCTGGTTTAGTCCTGGTTTAGTCCTGGTTTAGTCCTGGTTTAGTTCTGGTTTAGTCCTGGTTTAGTCCTGGTTTAGTCCTGGTTAGTCCTGGTTCAGTCTGTTTAGTCTGGTTTAGTCCTGGTTTAGTCCTGGTTTAGTCCTGGTTTAGTCCTGGTTTAGTCTGGTTTAGTCCTGTTTAGTCCTGTTTAGTCCTGGTTTAGTCCTGGTTTAGTCCTGGTTTAGTCCTGGTTTAGACCTGGTTTAGTCCTGGTTTAGTCCTGGTTTAAGTCCTGGTTTAGACCTGGTTTAGTCCTGGTTTAGTTCTGGTTTAAGTCCTGGTTTAGTCCTGGTTTAGTTCTGGTTTAAGTCCTGGTTTAGTCCTGGTTTAGTCCTGGTTTAGTTCTGGTTTAAGTCCTGGTTTAGTCCTGGTTTAGTCCTGGTTTAGTCCTGGTTTAGTCCTGGTTTAGTCCTGGTTTAGTCCTGATGTTTGTGTTTCATGTAAAGTTTCCATGAGGTTAAAGTTCATGTCACTGTTGCCGTGGAGACGTTTGTCCTCAGAGTTTGACTCGTCCCCAACACCAGGACCTCAGCGGGTCTCGGTCTTGGTCTCGGTCTGGGTCTCGGTCTGGACCTCAGCGGGTCTCGGTCTTGGTCTCGGTCTGGGTCTCGGTCTGGACCTCAGCGGGTCTTTCGGTCTGGACCTCAGCGGGTCTCGGTCTTGGTCTCGGTCTTGGTCTCGGTCTGGACCTCAGCGGGTCTCGGTCTTGGTCTTGGTCTCGGTCTGGTCTTGGTCTCGGTCTGGACCTCAGCGGGTCTCGGTCTTGGTCTCGGTCTCGGTCTCTCTCGGTCTTGGTCGGTCTTGGTCTCACCTCAGCGGGGTCTCTCGGTCTCGGTCTCGGTCTTGGTCTCGGTCTGGACCTCAGCGGGTCTCGGTCTCGGTCTTGGTCTCGGTCTTGGTCTCGGTCTGGACCTCAGCGGGTCTCGGTCTTGGTCTCTGGTCTCGGTCTGGACCTCAGCGGGTCTCGGTCTTGGTCTCGGTCTGGGTCTCGGTCTGGACCTCAGCGGGTCTCGGTCTCGGTCTTGGTCTTGGTCTCGGTCTTGGTCTTGGTCTCGGTCTTGGTCTCGGTCTGGACCTCAGCGGGTCTTGGTCTTGGTCTCGGTCTGGGTCTCGGTCTGGACCTCAGCGGGTCTGGGTCTCGGTCTGGACCTCAGCGGGTCTCGGTCTTGGTCTTGGTCTCTCGGTCTCGGTCTTGGTCTTGGTCTCGGGTCTGGGTCTGGTCTCGGTCTCGGTCTGGACCTCAGCGGGTCTCGGTCTCGGTCTGGTCTCGGTCTGGGTCTTCGGTCTTCTCTGGTCTCGGTCTGGTCTCGGTCTTGGGGTCTCGGTCTGGTCTTGGTCTGGGTCTTGTCTCGTCTCTGGTCTCGGTCTGGGTCTCGGTCTGGTCTGGGTCTCGGTCTGTCTCGGTCTCTGGTCTTGGGTCTTGGTCTCGTCTGGTCTCGGTCTGGGTCTCGGTCTGGGTCTCGGTCTGGGTCTCGGTCTGGGTCTCGGTCTCGGTCTCGGTCTCTCGGTCTTGGTCTCGTCTGGGTCTCGGTCTGGGTCTCTCGGTGGGTCTCGGTCTGGTCTTGGTCTTCTTGGTCTCGGTCTTGGTCTTGGTCTCGGTCTGGGTCTCGGTCTCAGACACGGGGAGAAGATGCAAACTCAGCACTGAAGGACCCGGGCTCCTGGGAACTGAACTCAGAACCTTCTGTGTGTGAAACGTGTCGACATAAACCAGGACCAGGACTAAACCTGGACTAAACCTGGACTAAACCAGGACTAAACCAGGACTTAATCACATAAGAGCACTTGGTGACATCACGCTGTGGCTGGAGCTGAGTCTCTCTTTTGGCATTCACCGCGTGCCTTAATTGTTTAGAATTTAAATCAAGGTCCGCTGTGAACACGAACAGAGGAGACCCCGATCCTCCTGAAGATCCTCCTGAAGATCCTCCTGAAGATCCTCCTGAAGATCCTCCTGAAGATCCTGAAGATCCTCCTGAAGATCCTGGGTCCTGAACATCAGCGAGATTCGAGACTCACGATTTTGGAATTGAGCTTCAGAAAAACCATCAAAAATGTGTTTTAAAGTCCAGTCCTGGTTCAGATCCGTCAGAAAGTTCGTTTTGTGATTTTTCTTTAGACGTTGTGACTCCGTTTCCGTTCTTCTCGTCCTGGAGTTTTTATGTTTGTGAAAAGATCAAAACCAGAACTTTAAACTCGTCCAAGAATCAACGGAGCAGAACAGAACCGTCCAGAGTCCAGAGTCCAGAGTCCAAACGTCAGCTCCTTTTACACAATGAAATAATAAGAATAAATAAATATATATAAAATAAATAAATAAAATAATAATAATAACAATAAACTGGATTTTAATTTACAAATATAAAAGGATCAATCTTAATGTGTCCTGGTTTAGACCCTGTGGAAATGGAATGGTCCTGATCTAGTCCTGATCTAGTCCTGATCTAGTCCTGGTTTAGTCCTGGTTTAGTCCTGGTTTAGTCCTGGTTTAGTCCTGGTTTAGTCCTGTTTACCTGTTTAGACCCTGGTTTAGACCTGGTTTAGACCTGGTTTAGACCTGGTTTAGACCTGGTTTAGTCCTGGTTTAGACTTGGTTTAGTCCTGGTTTAGACCTGGTTTAGACCTGGTTTAGACCTGGTTTAGTCCTGGTTTAGACTTGGTTTAGTCCTGGTTTAGACCTGGTTTAGACCTGGTTTAGACCTGGTTTAGTCCTGGTTTAGACTTGGTTTAGTCCTGGTTTAGACCTGGTTTAGACCTGGTTTAGACCTGGTTTAGTCTGGTTTAGACCTGGTTTAGTCCTGGTTTAGACCTGGTTTAGTCCTGGTTTAGTCCTGGTTTATTCTTTGATAAATTCAACACTGCGGAACATTTTCCTCCGTTTGTCCTGCGGTGTTTTCCGTCACATGAGCCGCTCTGTCCCGGGTTAAACCCCTGCACCTGCACCTGCACCTGCACCTGCACCTGCCTCTGTCCGTGTCTTGCTCGTGGGCACCTCGGCAGCTTCACACGTCCATGACCCAGTTCGGGTGCGTGTGCGTGTGCGCGGGGAGGAGGCCGCGCTCTTTGTGTCCGGACGCGCGGATCCAAAACCCAAATGACGCGCAGACTCCCGGGGGGGTTCGGGGGGGGGGGGGGGGGGGGGGGGGGGTTTTGGGGTAAATTGTGCCAAATTGCGCGCGCATGTTTGTCGCTGTAGTTTTGCGGTGCGGTGCGTGATGGAGGCGCGCGCTCTGTTCTGCTGCGCGGTGCGGTGCGGTGCGACGCGGTGCGGCGCGGCTCAGAGGCGCAGATGGAGCCGAGCTGCGACACTGCGGCGTTTAGTGGAGCAGAAATGACGCAAAAAAACACGAACAAACCCGCGCGTAAAAACCCAAACTCCACAGCAGCAGCGTCCAACAGCGGCCCGCGCCACGAGGAACGAGCACAAGAAAAACAAGAAGAAGAAGAAACCAAAAGGAAAATCTACATTATTTTTGCTGATTGTGTTAAAAAATAAAAAATAAAATGTCTAAGCGGAGACAAAGGCGGTGAACGGCGGTGAACGGCGGTGAACGGCGGTGAGCGGCGGTGAACGGCGGTGAACGGCGGTGAGCGGCGGTGAGCGGCGGTGAGCGGCGGAAGCGCGGCCGCAGGAGGAGGCTCGTCTCGGGGCTGGAGCCGCGGAGCGGGTCGGTGAGTCCCGGAGCTCCGCGGATCAGGAGAAAGAGAAACGAAGATGGAGGGATGATGGAGGATGGAGGGATGATGCTGCTGCTGCTGCTGCTGCAGAGGTCGCCGCGTCCTTGTTCGGTTCGATTCCCGCTCCCAGATTCGGTTTGGAGAAAAGGAGGATGAAGAAAAGAAAAAGAGAGAGAGAGAGAGAGAGAGAGAGAGAGAAATCCTTTTGTTCCGCGGGAGAAAAAGTCAAATCCGAAAAATGTCCCGAAAATGTGAAAGAAAAACGCGCTGGTGCAGAGACCGAGGAAGAGGAGGAAGAGGAGGAAGAGGAAGAGGAGGAGGAGGAGGAGGGGGGGGGGGGGGGGGAGATGCGCAGAGGGAGGGAGGGAGGGAGGGGGGGTGGAGGTGGAGGAGGAGAGAGAGAAAGAAGGTGATGGTGGAAGAGAGAGAAGGAAAAAGAGAGAAACGAATGGAGGTGGAGGAGAGAGAAAAGAAGGAAAATGGGTGGAGAAAGGAGGGGAAAGAGAGAGAGTGATAGAAAAAAGAGGAGTACGGGGTGGAAGAGACTGATGGAAACAGTGAGAGAGAAAAGAGAGAAAGAAGCAGCATCAGAAGAGAAAGAAAGTGAAGAAGTGGAAGAGAATAGAGAGAAAAAAGAAAGTGTAGAAGGTGTAGAGAGAGAAAGAGAAAAAGAGACAGAGGGACAGAGGGACAGAGGGACAGAGGGACAGAGAGACAGAGGGACAGAGGGACAGAGGGACAGAGGGACAGAGGGACAGAGGGACAGAGGGACAGAGGGACAGAGGGATAGAGGGACAGAGGGACAGAGGGACAGAGGGACAGAGGGACAGAGGGACAGAGGGACAGAGGGATAGAGGGACAGAGGGACAGAGGACAGAGGACAGAGGGACAGAGGGACAGAGGGACAGAGGAGAGACAGAGGGACAGAGGGACAGAGGGATAGAGGGAATAGAGGGGACAGAGGGACAGAGGGACAGAGGGATAGAGGGACAGAGGGACAGAGGGACAGAGGGACAGATAGAGGGACAGAGGGACAGAGAGGACAGAGGGACGGGATAGAGAGGGATAGAGGACAGAGGGATAGAGGACAGGGGATAGAGAGGGACAGAGGGACAGAGGGATAGAGGGACAGAGGGACAGAGGGACAGAGGGACAGAGGGAGAGGACAGAGGACAGAGGGACAGAGGGACAGAGGGACAGAGTAGAGGGACAGAGGGATAGAGGACAGAGGGATACAGAGGGACAGAGGGATAGAGGGACAGAGGGACAGAGGGACAGAGGGACAGAGGGACAGAGGGACAGAGGGACTAGAGGGACAGAGGGATAGAGGGACAGAGGGACAGAGGGACAGAGAGACAGAGGGACAGAGGGACAGAGGGACAGAGGGACAGAGGGACAGAGGGACAGAGGGATAGAGGGACAGAGGGACAGAGGGATAGAGGGATAGAGGGACAGAGAGACAGAGAGACAGAGGGACAGAGGGACAGAGGGACAGAGGGAGAGGACAGAGGGACAGAGGGACAGAGGGACAGAGGGATAGAGGGACAGAGGATAGAGGGACAGAGGGACAGAGGGACAGAGGGACAGTAGAGGGACAGAGGGATAGAGGGACAGAGAGAGAGACAGAGGGACAGAGGGATAGAGGACAGAGGGATAGAGAGACAGAGGGACAGAGGGACAGAGGGATAGAGGGACAGAGGGACAGAGAGACAGAGGGACAGAGGGACAGAGGACAGAGGGACAGAGGGACAGAGGGACAGAGGGACAGAGGGACAGAGGGACAGAGGGACAGAGGGACAGAGGGACAGAGGGACAGAGACAGAGGATAGAGAGACAGAGAGGACAGAGGACAGAGGGATAGAGAGGACAGAGGGACAGAGGGATAGAGGGACAGAGGGACAGAGGGACAGAGGGATAGAGAGACAGAGGGACAGAGGGAGAGGGACAGAGGGTAGAGAGACAGAGGGACAGAGGGAGGGACAGAGGGACATAGAGGGATAGAGAGGACAGAGGGACAGAGGGACAGAGGGACATGGGGACAGAGGGACAGAGGGATAGAGGACAGAGGGATAGAGGGACAGAGGGACAGAGGACAGAGGGACAGAGGGACAGGGGGACAGAGGGACAGAGGGACAGAGGGATAGAGGGACAGAGGGACAGAGAGGACAGAGGGACAGAGGGATAGAGGAGGGACAGAGGGACAGAGGGATTAGAGGACAGAGGGAGAGACAGAGGGATAGAGGGATAGAGGGATAGAGGGATAGACAGAGGGACAGAGGGACAGAGGGACAGAGGGATAGAGGGACAGAGGGACAGAGGGACAGAGGGATAGAGGGACAGAGGGACAGAGGGACAGAGGGACAGAGGGACAGAGGGACAGAGGGACAGAGAGATAGAGGGACAGAGGGACAGAGGGACAGAGGGACAGAGGGACAGAGGAGAGGACAGAGAGAGGGAGAGAGACAGAGGGACAGAGGGACAGAGAGGGACAGAGGGACAGAGGGACAGAGGGACAGAGGACAGAGAGAGGGACAGAGGGACGAGGGATAGAGTAGAGGACAGAGGGACAGAGGGACAGAGGGACAGAGGGATAGAGGGACAGAGGGACAGAGGACAGAGGAGAGACAGAGGGACAGGGACAGAGGGACAGAGGGATAGAGGGACAGAGGGACAGAGAGGGACAGAGGGATAGAGGGACAGAGGGACAGAGGGACAGAGGGACAGAGAGATAGAGGACAGACAGAGGGACAGAGGGATAGAGGGACAGAGGGACAGAGGGACAGAGGGACAGAGGGACAGAGGACAGAGGGAACAGAGGGACAGAGGGACAGAGGGACAGAGGGACAGAGGGACAGAGGGACAGAGAGACAGAGGGACAGAGGGACAGAGATAGAGGATAGAGGGACAGAGGGATAGAGGACAGAGGGACAGAGGACAGAGGGACAGAGGGAGAGGGACAGAGGGAAGAGGGACAGAGGGATAGAGGGACAGAGGACAGACAGAGGACAGAGGACAGACAGAGGGATAGAGGGACAGAGGGACAGAGGACAGAGGGACAGAGGGACAGAGAGACAGAGGGACAGAGAGGACAGAGGGACAGAGGGACAGAGGGACAGAGGGACAGAGGACAGAGGGACAGAGGACAGAGGGAGGACAGAGGACAGAGGATAGAGGAGAGGGACAGAGGATAGAGGGATAGAGGACAGAGGAAGAGGGATAGAGGACAGAGGGACAGAGGGACAGAGGGACAGAGGGACAGAGGGACAGAGGGATAGAGGGATAGAGGGACAGAGGGACAGAGGGACAGAGGGATAGAGGGACAGAGGGACAGAGGGACAGAGGGACAGAGGGACAGAGGGACAGAGGGACAGAGGGACAGAGGGACAGAGGGATAGAGGGACAGAGGGACAGAGGGACAGAGGGAGGGACAGAGGGGACAGAGGACAGACAGAGGGACAGAGGGACAGAGGGACAGAGGGACAGAGGGACAGAGGGACAGAGGGACAGAGGACAGAGGGACAGAGGGACAGAGAGGACAGAGGGACAGAGGGACAGAGAGGACAGAGGGAGACAGAGGATAGACAGAGAGACAGAGGGATAGAGGACAGAGGGACAGAGGGACAGAGGGACAGAGGGACAGAGGACAGACAGAGGGACAGAGGGAGAGGATAGAGAGACAGAGGGATAGAGAGGGACAGAGGGACAGAGGGACAGAGGGATAGAGGGACAGAGAGACAGAGGGACAGAGGACAGAGGATAGAGGACAGAGGGACAGAGGGACAGAGGGACATAGAGGACAGAGAGAGAGGACAGAGGGACAGAGGGACAGAGGGACAGAGGGACAGAGGACAGAGGAGAGGGACAGAGGGACAGAGGGACAGAGGGACAGAGGGACAGAGGGACAGAGGACAGAGGGACAGAGGACAGAGAGGGACAGAGGGACAGAGACACAGACAGAGATAGAGGGACAGAGGGACAGAGGGACAGAGGATAGAGGGATAGAGGGACAGAGGACAGAGGACAGAGGATAGAGGGACAGAGGGACAGAGGACAGAGGGACAGAGGGACAGAGGATAGAGGGACAGAGGGACAGAGGACAGAGGACAGAGGGACAGAGGGACAGAGGGACAGAGGGACAGAGGGGATAGAGGGACAGAGGGACAGAGGGACAGAGGGACAGAGGGACAGAGGATAGAGGATAGAGGGATAGAGGGACAGAGGGACAGAGGGACAGAGGGACAGAGGGATAGAGGGACAGAGGGACAGAGGGACACAGAGGACAGAGGGATAGAGGGATAGAGGGACAGAGGGACAGAGGACAGAGGACAGAGGACAGAGGGACAGAGAGACAGAGGACAGGGGACAGAGGGACAGAGGGACAGAGGGACAGATAGAGAGGACAGAGGACAGAGGGACAGAGGGATAGAGGGATAGAGGACAGAGACACAGAGGACAGAGGGATAGAGGGAGAGGAGAGGGACACAGAGGACAGAGGGACAGAGGGACAGAGGGAAGACAGAGAGACAGAGGGACAGAGGGACAGAGGACAGAGGACAGAGGACCAGAGGGGACAGAGGGACAGAGGGATAGAGGGATAGAGGGACAGAGGGACAGAGGGACAGAGGGACAGAGGGATAGAGGGATAGAGGGAAGAGGGACAGAGGGACAGAGGGACAGAGGGACAGAGGGACAGAGGGACAGAGGACAGAGACAGACAGAGAGACAGAGGACAGAGAGACAGAGAGGGACAGAGGGACAGAGGGACAGAGGAGAGAGGATAGAGACAGACAGAGGGACAGAGGGACAGAGGGACAGAGGGACAGAGGGACAGAGGGACAGAGAGGACAGAGGGACAGAGGGACAGAGGGACAGAGGGACAGAGGGACAGAGGACAGAGGACAGAGGGACAGAGGACAGAGGGACAGAGGGACAGAGGGACAGAGGGACAGAGGGACAGAGGACAGAGGGACAGAGGACAGAGACAGAGAGACAGACAGAGGGACAGAGAGACAGACAGAGGGACAGAGGGACAGAGGGACAGAGGGACAGAGGGAGACAGAGGGACAGAGAGAGACAGAGGGACAGAGGGACAGAGGGACAGAGGGACAGAGGGAGAGACAGAGGGACAGAGGGACAGAGGGACAGAGGGACAGAGGGACAGAGGGACAGAGGGACAGAGGAGTAGAGAGACAGAGGACAGAGGACAGAGGACAGAGGGACAGAGGGAGACAGAGGGACAGAGAGACAGAGGGACAGAGGGACAGAGGGACAGAGGGACATGGGGACAGAGGGACAGAGGGACAGAGAGGACAGAGAGGGACAGAGGGACAGAGGGACAGAGGGACAGACAGAGGGACAGAGACAGAGACAGAGGGACAGAGGAGAGGACAGAGGGACAGAGGGACAGAGGGACAGAGACAGAGGACAGAGGACAAGAGGAACAGAGGGACAGAGGGACAGAGGACAGAGGATAGAGGGACAGAGGGACAGAGGGGACAGAGGACAGACAGAGGGAGGACAGAGAGACAGAGGACAGAGGGACAGAGGGACAGAGGGACAGAGGACAGAGGGACAGAGGGACAGAGGGACAGAGGGACAGAGGGACAGAGGGAGACAGAGGGACAGAGGATAGAGGACAGAGGGACAGAGGGACAGAGGACAGAGGACAGAGGGATAGAGAGAGAGGACAGAGAGACAGAGGGACAGAGGGACAGAGGGACAGAGGGACAGAGGGACAGAGGGACAGAGGGACAGAGGGACAGAGAGACAGAGGGACAGAGGGACAGAGGGACAGAGGGACAGAGGGGAGAGAGACAGAGGGAGAGGGACAGAGGGACAGAGGGATAGAGACAGAGGGACAGAGGACAGAGGGACAGAGGGACAGAGAGGACAGAGGGACAGAGGGACAGAGGGACAGAGGGACAGAGGGACAGAGGGACAGAGGGACAGAGGGACAGAGGGACAGAGGGACAGAGGGACAGAGGGACAGAGGGACAGAGGGACAGAGAGGACAGAGGGACAGAGGACAGACAGAGGGAGAGGGACAGAGGGGGACAGAGGGACAGAGGGACAGAGGAGACAGAGGACAGACAGAGGGACAGAGAGACAGAGGGACAGAGGATAGAGACAGAGGGACAGACAGAGGGACAGGGGACAGAGGGACAGAGGGACAGAGGAACAGGGGACAGAGGGACAGAGACACAGAGGGACAGAGGGACAGAGGACAGAGGACAGAGGACAGAGGGACAGAGGGACAGAGGACAGAGGACAGAGGACAGAGGACAGAGGGACAGAGGGACAGAGGGACAGAGGGACAGAGGGACAGAGAGACAGAGGGACAGAGGGACAGAGAGGGATAGAGGACAGAGGATAGAGGGACAGAGGACAGAGGACAGAGGACAGAGGGACAGAGGGACAGAGGGACAGAGGGACAGAGAGACAGAGGGACAGAGGGATAGAGGGACAGAGGGACAGAGGGATAGAGGGACAGAGGGACAGAGGGATAGAGGGACAGAGGGACAGAGGGACAGAGGGACAGAGGGACAGAGGTGGAGATGTTGAGGAGGAGTGTGGATTTTTTTCTTTTCAAGTTTTGTGTTGTTCAAGTGTGAATCTGTCGGTTTTGTTTCTGTTTGTTTGTTTTATCTGATTTGTGTTTGTTTTTTGTGTTTTTTGTTTTTAACATTGGATTCGTCGGGTCTATTTTTTTTTTTTTTTTACTAAAACCGAAATATTTAAATGATTGTTTTTTTTAAAATCTCTGTTCTGTTGTTGTTTCCTGGACTCGTGTTTTGTTTCATTCACATGTTTCACACACAAACCTGCACATTTAACACAAGAAAACACTCTGCTCCACCTTGTGATGTCATCATGTGGTGATACAGGAAGTGTTCCACTGTGTTTTTAAACTCCACACTTCACCTTCACTAGAATCACCTGGATCATTTCAGTCCTGGAGTTTTGATCTCGACTGAACCAAAGGGAAAAGGAGCTGAGAACTTGATGACATCACAAGGTGGAACAGAGTGTTTGGAGTTTTGCAGATGTAACAGATAAATAATAAAGATTTAGTCAAACACAAGTCCAGATCTGATTGTGACAGGAACAACACAACAACAAAACATTAAATCTCTTTAGAGTCAGATTGACAGATTATTAAAATAATAAAATGATAAAATAGTTTATATATTAGGTCTATTTACTTGGATTAAAACTGGTTTAACTTTATTTAAAATTAGATAAATAAATCAGTTTTATTTGATTAGGAGCTTTAAAATAAAACTCGAGACTCGAGGCAGAAGGTTCAGGACTACATTACCCAGCATCCCCTGGGAGACAGGTGACCAGAAATTCAAAATAAAAACTGGAACAATGTTGGTTTGCGGTGGTTATTTATTTATTTATTTATTTATTTTGTAAGTACATAAAAAAAATTAAAAAAAAGAAGCACAGACTGGATTAAAAAAAAAGGTGCCGGAAAAGAAAAAAACCCCAAAAGCCTCCAGCTTCTAAATACATTAAAAAGTGAACAATGACTATTACACACTTTAGATTAAATTCATTTGATTCAAACATAGATTAAAACGCAATGAAACATTTATAATTAAATGATTATCAAACATTATCAGGAAATATCAAACATTTCCCCAAACTCTTTTTAATAATTTGTAATATTTAAATTGTGAATCGAGTAATTTATAAAACCTGTTCTGCCCTGTGTCCGTTCACGACAAACATCAGTCAGTATCGTCACATTTTCTTTGTGTTTTGGTCGTTTTTAAGCAGCTTTTCTGTATTTTACCAAAACAAATGACTTTTTACTGTTCCAGGATCAGATTTGTCCAAAACAGACACTGGGACATTTCTGAATATAACTGGAACAAATCAGTGTTTTTTTGTATAAATCTGCAGGGACAGAGACACAGGATCAAAACTGGGACTGTCCCGGGGTCAAAGGGACGTCTGGTCACTCTGGTCACTCTGGTCACTCTGATTTAGCCTCGTTTTTTATCTTCAGAGACTTGAGTAAAACCAAAAACCACCGGAGCAGCTCAGGCTAATGCTAAGCTAATGCTAAGCTAAGTGCGCTAGTTCCAGGCGCGGCTCCTCCCCCGGGCTTCACGGTGTCTTCCTCCCCGCGGATGAGGCTCCTCCCCCGGGCTTCACGGTGTCTTCCTCCCCGCGGACCAGGCTCCTGTGGCGGTTCTTCGTCAGCGGTCGGATGGGAGACATGGGCTCCAAGGGTCAGATGCCGTCCCCGGAGAGCGCGCTGCCGGGCCGGACCCAGAGCCCCGTGACAGTGTCCGGTACCGCCCGGTTCTGTAGCTTTAGCATGTTAGCTCCGCTGCTAGAACTTTTATTATCGTAAACTCCGCTGACACATGTCGGTGTTTTCACTGGAACAAGAGTCTTTAGAGACTTGAGCTTTTATAATAATGTGAGAAAATGTACAAATGTAGTTTTTATTTCGGATTAAAGCACGTTTCTCGTGGTGTTGTTGTTATTCTGAGCGAACACTTTTGCATAACATGTTACACAGACACCGGCAGTGCGCATGCGCGATTACAAACGCTACATAACGAAACAAACGAAATGAACGAGTTTGTGATTTTACAAAAGATTTATTGTATTGTGATGTTTCTATTGTCAGAACAAAACATTTTAATAACTGTGTTTAAACTTTAAGTAGTTGGGAAAGAGGTTAATTATGCAAAATAGATGTGTTTTTTATAAACGTTCTGACGTTATTGCTCAACAAAAACATGTCCGAGGAGGTTTTAGACTCATCCATGCATGTTTGAGTAATCTAGTGATCTCTACCAGGCTCTATTTAAACCCTCCTCACTGTGAGCAGCCTGTAAATCACAATTCTCCATAAAAACACCAACCTGCCAAGGGACTGAAGATGAAACGAGCCGCGTTGGATTTAATCTTTACATATTTACATTTTTACTGTTCATTATGTGCTGCTGTCCTTTTACAAATAAATAGAAGAAAATAAGAGCAGCTCCACAGACCTGACGTGACGAGCAGGAGTTTTTGTAGACACCTCCTCTTTAACTCCACTCAGTGTTGATTTGTGTGTTTTTTTTTCAGCCAAACACGACGTGAACGGAAACAGAACGATTCCCCCGTTCCCCGAGGGCACAGAGAGCGTCATCTTTGGTTTGTACTCCAGTTCTCCAAATACAAACTCTACATCATAGATTTACTATGACTTTGTCAAATAATATTTATAGATCTACAAATATTAAAATCCTGTTATTTTGTCATGATTGTATTTTTAAAATTGAAACCAAACACACAGAGGAGGAAATGTTGTAACATGAGTCTTTAACATCCAGAGGAACGTATGTCAACATTTCCTGATCTAAAGTCGTTTCCTCAACACAAACAAACCTGGAGTTGTGTTTTGTGTGAACAGACGGATAATAAAAGGTTTGTCAAACAAAACACAACTCAGAACAGGTTTGTTTTTAGGAGGAACATTAGAACATGAGTTGAAGCTCACAGAGTCAGTTTAAAGTTCCCATCTGCAGATTATTTGTTGAAAATAATTTCCCGTGGTCTGTTTAGAATCTGTTTTTGTCTCTGTTCTGTAAAAAGCTTCACTCTGGACTTTTCTGTGTAGTTTCTGCTCTTCCAGTCAAAGGTGTGTTTGATTTCAGGCATGGGCTGTTTCTGGGGGGCGGAGCGTAAGTTCTGGAGGCAGAAGGGCGTGTACTCGACTCAGGTGGGCTACGCCGGAGGATACACGCCCCACCCCACCTACAGGGAGGTGTGCACAGGTGAGGCTCAGACGGAAAAACAAACGTGTGTTTCCTCTCGTGTTCTCGTCTCCAGGTCTGAATCAAAACAAAAACACTTTTCAGAAACATTTTCCACTTTAGTTGTTTAAATCCGATCTGTTCTTTAAACTGTTCTCCTCAGATTCTTTCTCTCCGTCGTTTCATGTTTGAGGAGTTTTATTCTCCTTTCTTCCCTCTCACATGTTCACTGACGCTGAGCTGGAGGTCGTCGGTTTAAATCTCACTCTCAATGTAAACATCCACAGACCCACAGGTTGTTGGTTTGATTCCAGCTCCACAGATGAACACTGCTGTCGTGTCCTTGGGCAAGACACTTAACCCACGGTCTTGTTGTAAAAAACTTTGAGTCTTATAAAACTGTGACCATAAACAGAAACGTGCTGAAATTGGACTCCACAGTTTCCCGACTCTGAAGTCGGCGTCGCTTTTGTTTGTTTATGAAATGTTTTCAGATCAATATTGAGATTTAAAAAGTCACAGAACAGAAGGATCCACAGGGTCAGAGGTCAGAGGTCAAAGGTCAGACACAGAGGCTGTAGGAGCAGGTTTAAGGTAAAATGTGTTTTTTTAATGTTCTAGTATAAGTTTCTGACCCTCGGTGGTTTGTTGTTTTCCAGGTCGGACGGGTCACGCTGAGGTCGTCCGCGTCGTCTTTTACCCCGAGAAAATCAGCTTCTCTGGACTCCTCAAAGTGTTCTGGGAAAACCACGACCCCACGCAGGGTGAGAACATAAACCCTAAACACCTGAACCCTGAACCCCTGAACCCTAAACTAGTGACGGGCATTTGATGAAATGTTCTTAATCGATCGTCGGAAGAATTAACAATCGATTATCGATGAATCATGAAGGTTTTTCTATTAAAATGATCATCATTATTATTACTATCTGCACTAATCTGCATCAATAAATTCAACTTTACGACATATAAACATAACGACTCTAGATCCACATCAGCTGTTTGACATTATAATGTGTTTAATTCAGTTTTGTTCAAATCTCACAGAAACAAAACTTAAAACCACATCACTAATTTACATAAACTAAGTGAAGATAAAACTCCAGCTCTTGTGTCGCTGATGTGGTTCAACTTGTGTTGGATTAAAAGACATGACTCAGGTGAATACAGGTCAGTGTGACCAGATTTGTGTTTGTCAAAACCAGGACAGCGTACGGGGGGAGGGGGGCGGGGCCTCGTCATCCACATTGAGCGACTCTCACCTGGAAAAACTTTTTCCCACTGGACACAGAAACATATGTGCTGCTTTATCCACTGTGCACATGGACTCACACTTGTCCCAACGCAACGGAAAGTGTGGAATTTCTTCTACAAATCCTGGTTAAATCCACATTTGTGCTTCGGTTCGTTACAGACTGACCCACTGTTTGTGTGTCGCTCCTTCTGATGCAGAGACACATGTACACACCTGTTTGGTCACGACACACACACATACATTCAGTTTGTCCATTAAAATCAACGGAATCCATGAAATTCTTAATGATCAATTATCGATTAATCGACTGATCACGTCCATCCCTAATCTGAACCTCTAAACCCCTAAACTCTAACAAAAGGAGGAGCTGGTTTAACCTGAGGTGAGACAGGTGCGACAGGTGCGACAGGTTAGCGTCGCCCTCAGAGGAAGTGGACGTCTGATTGTTCTTGTGTTGTTTCGTGGCAGGTGTGGCAGGTGTGGCAGGTGTGACAGGTGTGACAGGTGTGACAGGTGTGGCAGGTGTGGCAGGTGTGACAGGCAGGTGTGGCACAGGTGTGCAGGTGTGACAGGTGTGGCAGGTGACAGTGTGCAGGTGTGTGACAGGTGTGACAGGTGTGACAGGTGTGACAGGTGTGACAGGTGTGGCAGGTGTGACAGGTGTGATGTGTGGCAGGTGTGACAGGTGTGTGTGACAGGTGTGTGTGTGACAGGTGTGGCAGGTGTGACAGGTGTGACAGGTGTGACAGGTGTGACAGCAGGTGTGGCAGGTGTGGCAGGTGTGACAGGTGTGACAGGTGTGTGTGACAGGTGTGACAGGTGTGGCACAGGTGTGACAGGTGTGACAGGTGTGGCAGGTGTGTGTGATGTGACAGGTGTGTGTGGCAGGTGTGTGTGTGTTTGTGTGTGCAGGGATGTGACAGTGTGACAGGGGAATGACTTTGGGACGGCTTATCGTTCTGTGATCTTCACCTCGTCTCCTCCACAAACTCAGGAGGCGCTGAGCTCCAAGGAACAGTACCAGAAGGTCTTTACTCTTACTCTTACTCTTACTCTTACTCTTACTCTTACTCTTACTCTTACTCTTACTCTTACTCTTACTCTTACTCCCCCTACTTACTCTACTCTCACTCTTACTCTTACTCTTACTCTCCCTCTTACTCTTACTCTCCTCCTCCCTCTTCTCTCTCTCTCCTCTTCTTCCTCTTTTCTCTGTCTTCAGTTCTTGGTTTGTTCTAAACTCACTTTTCCAAATCACCTGAACCAGTCTGAATCTGTGTCACACACACACAGAGGGACCTGACACACACACGGGGAGGGACCTGACACACACACGGAGGGACCTGACACACACACGGAGGGACCTGACACACACACGAGGGACCTGACACACACGGGGAGGGACCTGACACACACACCGAGGACCTGACACACACACCGAGGGACCTGACACACACACGGGGACCTGACACACACACGAGGGACCTGACACACACACACGGAGGGACCTGACACACACGGGAGGGACCACACGGAGGGACCTGACACACACGGGGACGGGACCTGACACACACACGGAGGGACCTGACACACACACGGAGGGACCTGACACACACACGGAGGGACCTGACACACACACAGGGACCTGGACCTGACACACACACGGGAGGGACCTGACACACACACGGAGGGACCTGACACACACACGGGGAGGGACCTGACACACACACGGGGAGGGACCTGACACACACGGGGAGGGACCTGACACACACGGGGAGGGACCTGACACACACACGGAGGGACCTGACACACACACGGAGGGACCTGACACACACACGGAGGGACCTGACACACACACGGAGGGACCTGACACACACGGGGAGGACCTGACACACACACGGGGAGGGACCTGACACACACACGGGGAGGGACCTGACACACACACGGGGGAGGGACCTGACACACACGGGGAGGGACCTGACACACACGGGAGGGACCTGACCACACACGGGAGGGACCTGACACACACACGGGGAGGGACCTGACACACACACAGAGGGACCTGACACACACACACACGAGGGACCTGACACACACGGGGAGGGACCTGACACACACGGGGAGGGACCTGACACACACACGGGGAGGGACCTGACACACACACAGAGGGACCTGACACACACACAGGGAGGACCTGACACACACACAGAGGGACCTGACACACACACGGGGAGGGACCTGACACACAGATTCTTTCAGGTTCTTTCACTTCTTTAGTTGGATTCACCTCAAACCAAACCTGGTCCCACTGACGTTTCTCCGAGGCTCCTGAGCACAGCAGGTTCCTCTGCACGAGACTCAGGGGCGACCTGGTGGACCTGGTGGACCTGGTGGAGCTGGTGGAGCTGGTGGACCTGGTGGACCTGGTGGAGCTGGTGGACCTGGTGGACCTGGTGGACCTGTCAGTATCAGGTGCAGGTCTGAGTCGTCCTGTCAGAGCCTCGTTACATCAGCTCTGGTTCCTTCAGTCCCTCGTGACTCGGAGCTCGTTTGAGCTTCGTCCCTCGTCTTCTTCACTCACCACAAACAGGAAATAACATCATGAGTCTCCCTCCCATGATGCATCTGGAACAGTTGGACCTGAGGTGGCGTCTCCACAGGGACCAGAGTTTGGACCGAGACCAGGTGTTTTTGAGTCTCGGTCCGTTCGGTTTAGAGCAGATCCCAGAGCGACTGAAGTTTAAACTGTGGAAGAACCCGAGAGGAGACCAGGACAGAAAGTTCCGTAGTGCGTCTTTATGAAAGGATCTGTTTTTGTGCAGGTGCTGACGGCGGAGGGATACGGCCCCATCACCACCGAGATCTCAGAGGGGCAGACGTTTTACTACGCCGAGGATTATCACCAACAATATCTGAGCAAGAACCCGGACGGGTACTGTGGGCTCGGGGGCACCGGGGTCTCCTGCCCCATCGGACGCAGCCGGGACTAGAGCGGGACTGGAGCGGGACTAGAGCGGGACTAGAGCGGACTAGACGGAGACTAGAGCGGGACTAGGCGGGACTAGAGCGGACTGGAGCGGGACTAGAACGGGACTGAGCGGGACTAGACGGGACTAGAGGACTGGAGCGGGACTGGAGCGGGACTGGAGCGGACTAGACGGACGGGACTAGAGCGGGACTGAGCGGGACTGCGGGACTAGAGCGGACTAGAGCGGGACTGGAGCGGACTAGCGGGACTAGAGCGGACGGGGACTAGAGCGGGACTAGCGGGACTGGAGGGACTGGACGGGACTAGACGGGGACTAGAGCGGGACGGACTAGAGCGGGACTAGGGGGACTAGAGCGGGACTGAGAGCGGGACTGGAGCGGGACTGGACGGACTAGAACGGGACTAGAGCGGGACTGGAGCGGGACTGGAGCGGGACGGGACTAGAGCGGACTAGAGCGGGACTGGAGCGGGACTAGAGAGCGGGACTAGAGCGGGACTAGACTAGAGCGGGACTAGAGCGGGACTGGAGCGACTGGAGCGGGACTAGCGGGACTAGAGCGGACTAGGGGACTGGGGACTAGAACGGGACTGGAGCGGACTGCGGGACTAGAACGGGACTGAGCGGGACTGGAGCGGGACTGGAACGGACTAGAGCGGGGACTAGAACGGGACGGGGGACTGACTAGAGCGGGACTAGAGCGGGACTAGAGCGGACTGGAGCGGGACTGGAGCGGACTAGAGCGGACTAGAACGGGACTAGAGCGGGACTAGGCGGACTAGAGCGGGACTGGAGCGGACTAGAACGGGACTAGAACGGGAGCGGGACTGGAGCGGGACTGCGGGACTAGAGCGGGACTAGAACGGGACTGGAGCGGGACTAGAGCGGGACTGGAGCGGGACTGGAGCGGGACTAGAACGGACTAGAGGGACTAGAGCGGGACTAGAACGGGACTGGAGCGGGACTAGAACGGGACTAGAGCGGGACTAGAGCGGGACTAGAACGGGACTGGAGCGGACTAGAGGGACTAGAACGGGACTAGGAGCGGGACTGGAGCGGGACTGAGAGCGGGACTAGAACGGACTAGAGCGGACTAGAAACGGGACTGGAGCGGGACTGGAGCGGGACTAGAACGGGACTAGAACGGGACTAGAACGGGACTGGAGCGGGACTAGAACGGGACTAGAACGGGACTGGAGCGGGACTAGAGCGGGACTGGAGCGGGACTAGAACGGGACTGGAGCGGGACTAGAACGGGACTGGAGCGGGACTAGAACGGACTAGAACGGACTAGAGCGGACTAGAGAACGGGACTGGAGCGGGACTAGAACGGGACTAGAGCGGGACTAGAGCGGGACTAGAGCGGGACTAGAACGGGACTAGGACGGGACTAGAACGGACTAGAGCGGGAGCGGGACTGGAGGGACTAGAACGGGACTAGAGCGGGACTGGAGCGGGACTTAGAACGGACTAGAACGGGACTAGAGCGGGACTAGAGCGGGACTAGAGCGGACTAGAACGGGACTGAGCGGGACTGGAGCGGGACTAGACTAGAACGGGACTAGAACGGGACTAGAGCGGGACTGGAGCGGGACTGGAGCGGGACTGGAGAACGGGGACTAGAACGGACTAGAACGGGACTAGAACGGGACTAGAGCGGGACTGGAGCGGACTAGAACGGGACTAGAGCGGGACTAGAACGGGACTAGAGCGGGACTAGAACGGGACTAGAGCGGGACTGGAGCGGGACTAGAGCGGGACTAGAGCGGGACTAGAGCGGGACTGGAGCGGGACTAGAACGGGACTAGAACGGGACTAGAGCGGGACTAGAGCGGGACTAGAGCCGGACTAGAACGGGACTAGAACGGGACTAGAGCGGGACTGGAGCGGGACTGGAGCGGGACTGGAGCGGGACTGGAGCGGGACTAGAACGGGACTAGAACGGGACTAGAGGGACTAGAGCGGGACTGGAGCGGGACTGGAGCGGGACTAGAGCGGACTAGAACGGGACTAGAGCGGACTAGAGCGGGACTAGAGCGGGACGGAGCGGGACTGGAGCGGACTGGAGCGGGACTGGAGCGGGACTGGAGCGGGACTGGAGCGGGACTGGAGCGGACTAGAACGGACTAGAGCGGGACTAGAACGGGACTGGAGCGGGACTAGAGCCGGACTAGAACGGGACTGGAGCGGGACTGGAGCGGGACTAGAGCGGGACTAGAGCGGGACTAGAGCGGACTAGAGCCGGACTGGAGCGGGACTGGAGCGGGACTGGAGCGGGACTGGAGCGGGACTGGAGCGGGACTGGAGCGGGACTAGAACGGGACTGGAGCGGGACTAGAGCGGGACTGGAACGGGACTGGAGCGGGACTAAAATCTGAGTCTTACCTTTGTCCTGTGGCACATTTGTTTCTGTTCTGGACTCTGCCTGTTTCAAAACTCAGTTTTATTTTGGTGATTTTTTTCCCTCGTCTTTAATTGGTTAAAATAAATCTTGAGGTGAATCCATTTTTTTATATTTTTTTTTATTTCTTGTTCGTGATGTGATTCTGCAGGACGAGGTTTGATTCTCTGAAGACGAAGTGAAGTTAAATGTTGATGCAAATGTTTTATTTTGAATAAATGTAAAGTCTTCCAAAGTGAAACGTCTGTTTTTTCTCCTAAAATATAGAAATTCTGATTCGCTTCAAAAATATTGAAAATCTGATCCTGATCGATACAAAAACAGAACCTCGAGAGTAAAACAAAAGTCACAGAAAAGAACCTTTCCTGAACAGTAACATGATTTATAAAACCCAACATGATGTTCTGGTTTCAGTCTCATTTTGAACATTTTGTGGTCGTCCTTTGAACGTTTGTAGTAAAGACTGAATATCCTGAAAATGGAACAAAACAACTTCTGAGTTTTGTTTGAACAGCACAAATCAGCTCAACCTGATTAGAACACGGAGAAAGATGTGAGGAGAAGAGTTTGGAGAAACGTCTGAGTCTGAGTCCGTCGGGTCACAGACGTGAACCTGCCTCACGCTCAGATTTTAGATAAATCAGAATAAATGAGTCCAAAAAGCTTCAGACATAAGATTCTGTGAAATGGTTTAATAAATAATAACTCAGCGGATTCTAAAGTTTCACAAACAGATTTGAAATAAAAGTACAGGTCTCATGGTCGTGAGTTCCACAGAGCCGATCCGTCACAAACTCTGAGGAACATGAAAGAGAAACATGAAACGTTCTTCAGAAGCAGCGTCTCCGTCCACCTCCACTCATCATCTCATCATCTGAGTGTCCCTGGAAAACTGTCGAAACGTCCTGTAGGTGGAGTTCAGGAGGAGCTGGGACTCGTCTCAGAGTTTGGAAGAATCTCTTCTTCTTCTTCATGTTTGTTCAGTCTGAGTCGTTCACAGAAAAACACGTCCAGAGCCCAGAGCGAGTCACGACTCTCCAACTAAAGCTGCACTCTGGAACTTTCATACGAACCTGCTCGTCTCCATGGAGATACAGCACCACATTAAACTGATCCAACAAGAGACGATGAAGCCACAAAACCAACGGACGGGTCGGATCTGTGGAGCGGTGACTCTGCTCACAGTACAAATATACAGGACAAGAAGAATTCTGTCAGTTCTTGTTGAAATGATTTTAAATTTTCACAGAATGTTTAGAAACAGATGAAGATTTGATTGGTGATGTTTGATTTTTGTTGTATTTTCAGGTTGAGTTGTTCAGTCTGAAACTGAATCATTTAGTGCAGACATGTCCAACCTGTGGCCCGGGGGCCAAATGTGGCCCTCAGACAAATTTTTCTTGGCCCTCAGGCTTCCAGGTGAATTGGCCCAAATTACCTTGCATCTATTAAAATATAATTTTTTACTGCATATTTTTTGAAAATCTACCTTAATAAAGCAAATGTTTAATATTTATTGTGTGGTTTAAAGGACGTTGGCATGAATAAAGACTGAGGCTCATTCTAACGTGTTAAACATGCACATATTTCAGTTATTGACTGTACTGAGCTCCAGTCTATGACCCTCGATCAAACCTCTGCTTCATCTGGGTTTACAGACGTGGCCCTGATTTAGTGTCTTGAATCTGCTGCTCAAACTCACCAAGACTGAAGCTTCAACACAACATCTGGACAAAACTAATTTGGACTTGGAACAAAAATGTAAAGAGGAAAGATCTTCTTCTGCAGGACTAAAGGATCTGGACCAAATGAACATCAGGAGAGAAACAAGAGAAACAAGAGAAACAAGAGTCTGTGAGGAGAACAAGTCTCAGAAAGTCTCAGGAAACTCCGATTCCTCCAGTGACGGTTTGATGGTTGGTACATTTTTGTTGAAGTTCTGTCCAGATGTTGTGTTGAAGCTTCAGTCTTGGTGAGTTTGAGCAGCAGATTCAAGACACTAAATGATTCTAAAAAAAAATAAAACATCACAAACCAAATCTTCATCTGTTTCTGAAGATTCTGTGAAAATTTGAGCTTTTTTTTTTTTTTTTTTTTTGACAAACCTCTTGACCTGTGAAGTGACGTCACATTTTTCGGACTCTCTGTATAAAAACAGCCTTAACTGAACAAATGTTGGTTGGTTCAGTTTAATGCCAGACTGTGGAACATTCCAACAAAGCGTCTCCATGGAAACAGCAGAGGGCAGATCAGAAAAGTGACGTGTTGTGGCTTTTGTTTTGTCACAGACCAAAGAACTAAATCTCTGCACAAACGCGAGAGGAAGCCACAGACCCGATGTACGTGCCACACTGCGGAACATTCCAGGTAAACCGATGACGTCTCCATGGCAACGAGCAAAAGGTGGAACCTCAACAGAAAGATCCCACAGTGCAGCTTTATCTGGAGAAATGATTTTTATTTTGCAGTGGGAAACTCAAGATCTGCTCAAAGTCGCCTCAGAAACTCTAAACTAAAACTCCAGGACCAAACCAGGACCAAACCAGGACCAAACCAGGTCTAAACCAGGACTAAACCAGGTCTAAACCAGGTCTAAACCAAGACTAAACCAAGACTAAACCAAGACTAAACCAAGACTAAACCCCGGACTGGTCTAAGTTCTCGGTGAATTTGGCATTTTGGTAAAATATGTGACTCTTCTTCAGTTTCACTCGATGGTTTTAAAAGTCTAGAAAAATATGAGTTTATATTTATCTTCATCTTCATCAAGAGGAGACTGGGACTAAACCAGAACTCAACCAGGACTAAACCAGGACTAAACAAGGATCACAGCAAAAAGGACTCAACTAGACCGGGACTGAACCAGGATTAAACAAGAACTAAACCAGGACTTTACCTAGAAACTAAGAAAATAAGGGGTAATTTAGAACTAAACCGGGACTAAACCGGGACTAAACCGGGACTAAACCGAGACTAAACCGAGACTAAACCGGGACTAAACCGAGACTAAACCGGGACTAAACCGGGACTAAACCGGGACTAAACCGGGACTAAACCGGGACTAAACCGGGACTAAACCATGTCTTTGAAACTAAGCTTCTTGTACGAACTGAAAAGGACAAATCTCCAGATGTTCGGGTTTTAAAAGTTCGAGTTTTGACCCTGTTTTTTTTTGTTTTGTTTTCGTGGTTAAAACTTTGTGGAAATGGGGAAAATTCCGTAATGAAGCTTTAAAATGATGATAAATGATGATGTGATGAATGAACGTCATGACGGTTAAAAGTTTGTGCAAAAAGCAGCGTCCAGAATGAAACGGGCACTTGTGGAAAGACCCAGGAGAGTCCAGGACCAGGACTGAACCAGGACTGAACCAGGACTTAAACTGGTCTGAAACAGGTCCTCAAACAGGACTAAACTAGGACTAAACCAGGTCTAAACCAGGTCAAAAACAGGACTACAACTGGTCTAAAACTGGTCTAAACCTGGTCTGAAACAAGACCAAAACAACAGGCTGAATAAAGTCTGAAACAAATAGAAGACAAGACCTGGTTCAGACCTGGTTTAGTCCTGGTTCAGACCTGGTTCAGACCTGGTTTAGTCCTGGTTCAGACCTGGTTCAGACCTGGTTCCAGACTGAGGGCCCAGACTTTTCCACACAACCTGACCTGGAGTCAGAGTGGGTGGAGCCAGAGTGGGTGGAGCCAGAGCCAGCTCCGGTCCGTGAACACTTCCTGTTTAAACTCTGAGCTCAGTTTGAACAAAACAAAAACACAAACAATATTTAAACTTTTTTTTTTACAATAAATAAATAATAATAATAATAATAAAATAAAGAGTTGTGTTTGTGGCTCGGGTCTGACCAGAAGTGCCCCGAGTCGGTGGAGTTAATGATGTGATGAGGACGAGGAGGGCGGGGCCAGGGAGGGCATCTGGTTCACAGATCTGTTGGGTCTCTGGGGTCTGGACTCTGCCGGGTCTGGACTTGGATTTGAACCGGGATTTAAGCCGGGACTTTCCTCCACCACGTCCGAGTCGACCTGCGCCGGGCACTCGAAGTGAACGCAGTGGAACACCTGAGGACCAGAGGGACCTGAGTTAGACCTGAGTTAGACCTGAATTAGACCTGAATTAGACCTGAATTAGTCCTGGTCCAGTCCTGATTTAGTCCTGGTTTAGTCCTGGTTTAGTCCTGGTTTAGTCCTGGTTCAGTCCTGGTTCAGTCCTGGTTCAGTCCTGGTTTCCTCAGTCCTGGTTCAGTCCTGGTTTAGTCCTGGTTTAGTCCTGGTTCAGTCCTGGTTCAGTCCTGGTTAGTCCTGGTTCAGTCCTGGTTCAGTCCTGGTTTAGTCAGTCCTGGTTTAGTCCTGGTTTAGTCCTGGTTTAGTCCTGGTTTAGTCCTGGTTTAGTCCTGGTTTTAGTCCTGGTTTAGTCCTGGTTCAGTCCTGGTTTAGTCCTGGTTTAGTCCTGGTTTAGTCCTGGTTTAGTCCTGGTTTAGTCCTGGTTAGTCCTGGTTTAGTCCTGGTTCAGTCCTGGGTTAGTCCTGGTTCAGTCCTGGTTCAGTCCTGGTTTAGTCCTGGTTTAGTCCTGGTTCAGTCCTGGTTTAGTCCTGGTTTAGTCCTGGTTTAGTCCTGGTTTAGTCCTGGTTTAGTCCTGGTCTAGTCTCACTTCGTTGGCCGTGTTGTGAGTTCCAACGATCCTGATGAAAGATGCCGGGTGTTTGTCAAACTTCAGCGTTTGCCACGACCTGAAAAACACAAACAAACAAACAAACAAACAAACAGATCCAGGTGAGACGCTAACAGGAGGCACTGCTCTGTCTGAGTTTGGTGAAAAGTTCTGACCTGCAGGAGACTCGGGTCCGGTCCACGACTTTGGTCCACTGCTGCTGGTTGGTGGAGACTTCGATGTAATAACTGTAGGAACGTTCATCACAGTCCCACAGCAACAGCCTGACACCACCAGAACCAGGACCGGGACCAGGACCAGGACCGGAACCAGGACCAGGACCAGAACCAGACCAGGACCAGGACCAGGACCGGGACCGGGTTTCAGTCAGTCCTGGTTAGTCCTGGTTTAGTCCTGGTTCAGTCCTGGTTTAGTAGTCCTGGTTCAGTCTGGTTTAGTCCTGGTTAGTCCTGGTTCAGTCCTGGTTTAGTCCTGGTTTAGTCCTGGTTCAGTCCTGGTTCAGTCCCTGGTTCAGTCCTGGTTCAGTAGTCCTGGTTCAGTCCTGGTTCAGTCCTGGTTCAGTCCTGGTTTAGTCCTGGTTCAGTCCTGGTTTAGTCTGGTTTAGTCCTGGTTTAGTCCTGGTTTAGTCCTGGTTCAGTCCTGGTTCAGTCCTGGTTTACACGTGGTTTAGTCCTGGTTTAGTCCTGGTTCAGTCCTGGTTCAGTCCTGGTTCAGTCCTGGTTCAGTTCCTGGTTTAGTCCTGGTTTAGTCCTGGTTCAGTCCTGGTTCAGTCCTGGTTCAGTAGTCCTGGTTTCAGTCCTGGTTCCTGGTTTAGTCCTGGTTTAGTCAGTCCTGGTTAGTCCTGGTTTAGTCCTGGTTTAGTCCTGGTTCAGTCCTGGTTAGTCCTGGTTTAGTCCTGGTTCAGTCCTGGTTCAGTCCTGGTTCAGTCCTGGTTCAGTTCCTGGTTTAGTCCTGGTTTAGTCCTGGTTTAGTCCTGGTTCAGTCCTGGTTCAGTCCTGGTTCAGTCCTGGTTCAGTCCTGGTTCAGTCCTGGTTTAGTCCTGGTTTAGTCCTGGTTCAGTCCTGGTTTAGTCCTGGTTTAGTCCTGGTTCAGTCCTGGTTCAGTCCTGGTTCAGTCCTGGTTCAGTCCTGGTTCAGTCCTGGTTTAGTCCTGGTTTAGTCTGGTTTAGTCCTGGTTTAGTCCTGGTTTAGTCCTGGTTTAGTCCTGGTTCAGTCCTGGTTCAGTCCTGGTTTAGTCAGTCCTGGTTTAGTCCTGGTTCAGTCCTGGTTCAGTCCTGGTTCAGTCCTGGTTGGTTTAGTCCTGGTTTAGTCCTGGTTTAGTCCTGGTTTTAGTCCTGGTTTAGTCCTGGTTTAGTCCTGGTTTAGTCCTGGTTCAGTCCTGGTTCAGTCCTGGTTCAGTAGTCCTGGTTTAGTCCTGGTTTAGTCCTGGTTTAGTCCCAGTCCTGGTTCAGTCCCTGGTTTAGTCCTGGTTTAGTCCTGGTTTAGTCCTGGTTTAGTCCTGGTTTAGTCCTGGTTTAGTCCTGGTTTAGTCCTGGTTTAGTCCTGGTTCAGTCCTGGTTCAGTCCTGGTTTAGTCCTGGTTTAGTCCTGGTTCAGTCCTGGTTCAGTTCTGGTTTAGTCCTGGTTTAGTCCTGGTTTCAGTCCTGGTTTAGTCCTGGTTTAGTCCTGGTTTAGTCCTGGTTTAGTCCTGGTTCAGTCCTGGTTCAGTCCTGGTTTAGTCCTGGTTTAGTTTCTGGTTTAGTCCTGGTTTTAGTCCTGGTTTAGTCCTGGTTCAGTCCTGGTTTAGTCCTGGTTTAGTCCTGGTTTAGTCAGT
This sequence comes from Boleophthalmus pectinirostris, assembly GCF_026225935.1. Lineage (NCBI taxonomy): Eukaryota > Metazoa > Chordata > Actinopteri > Gobiiformes > Gobiidae > Boleophthalmus > Boleophthalmus pectinirostris. The sequence continues at coordinate 381,266 of NW_026571036.1, forward strand.
CCTGGTTCAGTCCTGGTTTAGTCCTGGTTTAGTCCTGGTTAGTCCTGGTTTAGTCCTGGTTAGTCCTGGTTCAGTCCTGGTTTAGTCCTGGTTTAGTCCTGGTTCAGTCCTGGTTTAGTCCTGGTTTCCTGAGTCCTGGTTTAGTCCTGGTTTAGTCCTGGTTTAGTCCTGGTTTAGTCCTGGTTTAGTCAGTCCTGGTTTAGTCCTGGTTCAGTCCTGGTTCAGTCCTGGTTTAAGTCCTGGTTCAGTCCTGGTTTAGTCCTGGTTTAGTCCTGGTTCAGTCCTGGTTCAGTCCTGGTTTAGTCCTGGTTCAGTCCTGGTTTCAGTCCTGGTTTAGTCCTGGCTGGTTCAGTCCTGGTTCAGTCCTGGTTCAGTCCTGGTTTAGTCCTGGTTTAGTCCTGGTTTAGTCCTGGTTTAGTCCTGGTTTAGTCCTGGTTTAGTCCTGGTTTAGTCCTGGTTTAGTCCTGGTTTCAGTCCTGGTTCAGTTCTGGTTTAGACCTGGTTTAGTCCTGGTTTAGTCCTGGTTTAGTCAGTCCTGGTTCAGTCCTGGTTTTCAGTCCTGGTTCAGTCCTGGTTCAGTCCTGGTTCCTGGTTTAGTCCTGGTTTAGTCCTGGTTTTAGTCCTGGTTTTTAGTCCTGGTTTAGTCCTGGTTTAGTCCTGGTTTAGTCCTTTAGTTCCTGTTTAGTCCATATACGGTGCAAAAGTTCAGCATCTTAACAGTTCTTTTATTGAGTAAATTAAAAGTGCTGCAATAGTCGTGTCATGTTTTATATTTTAAATACAGTAATATTGTAAATGTAACAAATGACTTTGAAATGACAGTAACAAGTCATAAATAAAACATTACAGTTTTAAAGTCACTTGTCCAACAGTGGATCTTGTAAAGTTGTTGTAAACTAGAAGTCAGTTTGAAAAATAAAAGCAGCCTTTCATTTACAGATCTCATCTAAATATAAAATGAACTGAACTTTGAACTAGTTCATGAAAAGTGTGAACTTGAACAACACTGGTGACGGCCTGTGGACGTCCAAGTTTCTGTGGATTTGGAGATGTTTTTCACAGTTACAGATTCTAAAAAAATCAATAAGAGGTTGCCACACTTTCTTAAATTATATTAATTTATCCTTCAACAAATATTGTTTTCTCTCTAGATGTAAAACGTTAACAAGGTCTAGCAGCCACATTTCTTTATTTTTATTTTTTTATTAGTACTTCAGATTCGGGTCGTGGATCACATAAAAAATGTACCTGAGATTAACAAATTATTAATTCTAAATTCCTTCCTTTTATCTTCTCTTAATACACCAAATTTTATTTCTTTTATGGTTAAAGCAGCAAATTTAACTCCCCTGGACCAAAGCAACGAATGAAAATCAAACCAAAATTGTTGAACCAAACTACATGAAAACAAAAGATGTTCCAAGTCGTCTTCCCCTGTGTCACAGAACATTCACCATCTCCAATTAGAATTTTTGTTTTAGGAATTCATTGGTTGGATAAATTTTATTCAAAATTTAAAATTGTATCTCCTTTACTTTAGGGGGAACTGGAAAAGAAAGATATTTAGTTCTGATCATTTTAATATCTTTCTTTTCAAAGTTCCTTTTAAGAATATAAACTCTTTTAACTGGTTTGGGAAAGGAGTCGTTTAGTAAAGGAACATCTCAAAAGTTTGTTATTGCACTTTGAATCACAATCCAAGTCCAGGAGACTTACTCGAGTACATCTCCTGTCCAGCCACAGTTCTAATCGTAGCCACAGTTTACAGTTTGGTACTGAGTTTTGTTGGTGTTTTAAGAGAAAAAAGTCAAATATTTACATTTTTTTTAGCCTCCACAAAATCTCGTATCGTGAGACTTGGATCGTTTCACTCCAAGAAAACAAGGTTCAGATTTTGAGAATTTTGCTTTGTGAATGTTGAATTTGCCAAGAAGTATAAATAAATGAATTAATTTTTGTGTTTTTAAAGTTTGACGTGAGCAGTCAGTCCTGATATTTTCTTCTTTGAGAGTTTCAGGGAAATTCAGGGAAAGAAAAACTTCTGTTTCCTGTAGGTGGAGCTGACTGAACACGAGAACAAAACTAAATCAAATAAATGAGTAATATTTATGGACAGAACTTGGATTTAGTGAATATTTACATATTTACAGACTCTTGAATCAAAGGTGTTAAAATGAGTTTTGTACATTTTGTATCAGAGGTGATTTACTGGAGACTCATGAAAACACATGAAAACAGATTCATTTGTTTCACTCTTTGTTTATTTATTCATCACTTTGTGGAAATGTTATTTCTTTACCTGGAAAGTTCCGCACTGCAGCATTAAACATGGATCCAGCGTTTACTTGATGAGCGACTCCAGGAGGAATCGACCACAGAGACCAAAGATCATCCTGAACTAAACAAACCACTGGGCTCGCCTCCTCACAGATCTGATCTGTAACTTGACCTGTTCACGTCTCCATGGAGATAAATTCTTTTATTGCTGTACAGGCGGGTGGTGGACCCTCCGCCCTCGAGCTGCTCCTCAACATCTACACAAGACAAACAAAAGAACAACACGAGTTTGGTTTAAATCACAAACTTTTTCACCCACAGAACATGTGAAGGTGAAGGTCCAACACCCGCTGGTCCATGTGAAGGTGAAGGTCCAACACCCGATGTGAAGGTCCAACACCCGCTGGTCCATGTGAAGGTGAAGGTCCAACACCCGCTGGTCCATGTGAAGGTGAAGGTCCAACACCCGCTGGTCCATGTGAAGGTGAAGGTCCAACACCTGCTGGTCCATGTGAAGGTGAAGGTCCAACACCCGCTGGTCCATGTGAAGGTGAAAGGTCCAACACCCGCTGGTCCATGTGAAGGTGAAGGTCCAACACCCGCTCCTTTAAAGGTGAAGGTTTGCGGATGTGACTTTAAATCATCAGTTTTACACTTGTAGGTTTTGGAATTAAACTTCAGAAACTGAGTTTGTGCCCAAAAGAACAAATCTGTGTCTGTGTGGAGCAGATCCTCTGCTGCAGGACGACTGAAACCTCCACTGAAACTCCACTGAACCTCCACTGAAACTCCACTGAAACTCCACTGAAACTCCACTGAAACTCCACTGAAACTCCACTGAAACTCCACTGAAACTCCACTGAAACTCCACTGAAACTCCACTGAACCTCCACTGAAACTCCACTGAAACTCCACTGAAACTCCACTGAAACTCCACTGAAACTCCACTGAAACTCCACTGAAACTCCACTGAACTCCACTGAAACTGAAACACTGAAACTCCACTGAAACTCCACTGAACCTCCACTGAAACTCCACTGAAACTCCACTGAAACTCCACTGAAACTCCACTCCATCGCTCTGACACTTCCACCTCCACTTCTCCACTGCTCAGAAAAACCTTTAAACTCGGCTGTTTCTGTTTGTCAGGATCATCACAGAAGAAGATTCTGAGGAAGTCCACAGCTCCTCCTGTTTCTATAAACATTTAAACTAAATGACGTCATGTTTGTATCATAAAGAGATCTGGTACAATCTGTCAGATCAGTGAGAGAAATTCATGAAAATGTGACGACCTTTTATAAATCAGATTAAACACAAAACTCCACCTCAAACTTCAGAGAACTGATTTTTCATCTGAACTTTCCACACACTGAACTGGCAGAGTTTGTTCAGTTTGTGTGTTTTTTTTTCAATAAAAAAATTTAACCAAATAAACAAAATTTTGAAAAAACAAACAAAAGCAAAACAGGCACAGTTCGTGCGTGAGGTCTCCTCTGTCTATGGAGACTTTAATGCCACACTGTGGAACATTTACTGCAAACAAACGTCTTAACTGTGTGTGTGTCTCTGGATCATCTCAAACACACGAGTCTGGAGTCTGTGCAGGCGACACATGAAACTGTGTCTGAGTGGAAATCTGCAGCGTTTGTTTCTGTGGAGCTTTGAGCACAAAGTCCAAAGTCCAAAGTCCAAAGTCCAAAGTCCAAAGTCCAGGTCTGAAAACACAACAACGACATTTCACAAAAAGTGAGTTAATAAATAAAACTATTGTGACTGAAGAAGATCTGAGTCACTGTGATTTTAGTCTCAACTCAAACGTCTTTTTCACTGAAGGTCCTGGTCCTGGACTTTCTCCGGCCCTAAAGCCTGAGCTCTGCCCGAGTCCTTCAGATGAGTTTCTTCTCTCAGACCTGGACTGGTTTAGACTTTTTCATGGTTCTGTTGAGTCCAGACGAGCTCAGGTCCATGAGGAGCTTCAGGTTCAGGTTTGGAGTTGAGCCTGTGTCACGTCAGAGCTGAAGGTAAAACTTTAAACTCTGTGATTTGGTTCAGTTTTTTGATTCTCAGGTTTAGACTCTTTAGATTCACTGTGGGAATCTTCTCAGGTCAGATCCAAACATCAGGTCAGATCCAAACATCAGGTCAGATCCAAACATCAGGTCAGATCCAAACTCTCATGTCTCATCTTCTTAATCCTGTTTTATTTTATTACAGATAAAAATGTGACTCTGTTACAAGTTTTTCATTTTATAAACTCACATGATGCATGAAAATATAAAGTTCATTTTAACTCTGACACAAGTTGGTATTAATTTTAAATCTTTGACCAAAACGAAACACTGAAATAGTTTTTTTGTTTGTCTGATAATTTATGTCTGATAAAACATCAAATCCTCTCGAGTCAGTTTGGAAAGTTCATTGTCTTTTTTTTTCTTCTGTTGTTAGATTCAGTCTGTAAAAGGTTTAGATGAGATTCTTTTTGCTGAATACAGACAGAACATAGAAACATTTGGTGGTGTCCATAAACTTTAACGTTATAAAATTAATATTTATTTTAACTGAATCGATAATTTTACCACATTTTCCAAGAATCTGAACATGAGAAGTGACGAGAGTTTTGATAAAGTGAATCTGAACTCAACTTAATCCAAAAACAAAAAGACGTTTTTATCAAAAGTGAAAAAGCAGAAACACAGAGACACAGACACAGACACAGAGACACAGACACAGAGACACAGACACAGACACAGAGACACAGACACAGAGACACAGACACAGACACAGAGACAGACAGAGACACAGACACAGAGACACAGACACACAGAGACACAGAGACACAGACACAGAGACACAGACACAGAGACACAGACACAGAGACACAGAGACACAGACACAGACACAGACACAGACACAGAGACACAGACACAGAGACACAGAGACACAGACACAGAGACACAGAGACACAGACACAGAGACACAGAGACACAGAGACACAGAGACACAGAGACACAGAGACACAGAACACAGACACAGACAGACACAGAGACACAGACACAGAGACACAGACACAGAGACACAGACACACAGAGACACAGACAGACACAGACAGAGACACAGACAGAGACAGAGACACAGACACACAGAGACACAGACACAGAGACACAGACACACAGAGACACAGACACACAGAGACACAGACACAGAGACACAGACACACAGAGACACACAGAGACACAGAGACACAGAGACACAGACACAGAGACACAGACACACAGACACAGACACAGAGACACAGACACAGAGACACAGAGACACAGAGACACAGAGACACAGACACAGAGACACAGACAGACACAGAGACACAGACACAGAGAGACACAGAGACACAGAGACACAGAGACACAGAGACACAGAGACACACAGAGACACACAGAGACACAGAGACACAGAGACAGAGACACAGAGACACAGACACAGACACAGACACAGAGACACAGACACAGAGACACAGAGACACAGACACAGAGACACAGAGACACAGACACAGAGACACAGACACAGAGACACAGACACAGAGACACAGACACAGAGACACAGAGAGACACAGACACAGAGACACAGACACACACAGAGACACAGACACAGAGACACAGAGACAGAGACAGAGACACAGAGACACAGACAGAGACAGAGACACAGAGACACAGAGACACAGAGACACAGAGACACAGAGACACAGACACAGAGACACAGAGACACAGACACAGACACACAGACACAGAGACACAGAGACACAGAGACACAGACACAGAGACACAGAGACACAGAGACACAGAGACACAGACACACAGACACACAGAGACAGAGACACAGAGACACAGAGACACACAGAGACACAGACACAGAGACACAGACACAGAGACACAGAGACACAGACACAGAGACACAGACACAGAGACACACAGAGACACAGACACACAGAGACACACAGAGACACAGACACAGAGACACAGAGTCAGAGACAGAGACACAGACACAGAGACACAGACACAGAGACACAGAGACACAGACACACAGAGACACACAGAGACACAGAGACACAGAGACACAGAGACACAGAGACACAGACACAGAGACACAGAGACACAGAGACACAGACACAGAGACACAGACACACAGAGACACAGACACACAGAGACAGAAACAGAGACACAGAGACACACAGAGACAGAGACACAGAAACACAGAGACAGAGACACACAGAGACACAGAGACAGAAACAGAGACACAGACACACGGAGACACAGACACACAGACACAGAGACACAGAGACAGAAACAGAGACACAGAGACACACAGAGACAGAGACACAGACACAGAGACACACAGAGACACAGACACACAGAGACACAGAGACACAGAAACACAGAGACACAGACACATGGAGACACACAGAAACACAGAAACACAGAGACAGAAACAGAGACACAGAGACACAGAGACACAGACACAGACAGACACAGAGACACAGACACACAGAAACAGAGACACACAGACACACACAGAGACAGAGACACACAGAGACACACAGAAACACAGAGACACAGAGACACACAGAGACACAGAGACACAGACACACAGAGACAGAGACACAGAGACACACAGAGACACAGAGACAGAACACAGAGACACAGAGACACAGAGACAGAGACACAGAGACACACAGAGACACAGAAACACAGAGACACACAGAGGCAGAGACACAGAGACAGAGACACAGACACACAGAGACAGAGACACAGAGACACAGAGACAGAGACACAGACACACAGAGACACAGACACAGAGACACAGAGACACAGAGACAGACAGAGACACAGAGACACACAGAGACACACAGAGACACAGAGACACACAGAGACACAGAGACACACAGAGACACAGAAACACAGAGACAGAGACACACAGAGGCAGAGACACAGAGAGACACAGAGACACAGAGACACAGAGACACACAGAGACACAGAAACACACAGAGGCAGAGACACAGAGACACAGAGACAGAGAGACACAGAGACACAGAAACACAGAGACACAGAGACACAGAGACAGAGAGACAGAGACACAGACACACAGAGACACAGACACACAGAGACAGAGACACAGAGACACAGAGACACAGAGACACAGAGACACAGACACAGACACACAGAGACACAGAGACACAGAGACACAGAGACACAGAGACACAGAGACACAGAGACAGAGACACAGACACACAGAGACACACAGAGACAGAGACACAGAGACAGAGACACAGAGACACAGAGACACAGACACAGAGACACAGACACAGAGACACAGAGACACAGAGACACAGACAGAGAGACACAGAGACACAGAGACACAGAGACACAGACACACAGAGACAGAGACACAGACAGAGACACAGAGACACAGAGACACAGAGACACAGAGACAGAGACAGAGACACAGAGACACACAGAGACACAGAGACACAGAGACACAGAGACACACAGAGACAGAGACACAGACACAGAGACACACAGAGACACAGAGACACACAGAGACAGAGACACAGAGACACAGAGACACACAGAGACACAGAGACACACAGAGACACACAGAGACACAGAGAGAGAGAGACACAGAGACACAGAGACAGAGACACAGAGACACAGAGACACAGAGACACACAGAGACACAGAGACACAGAGACACAGAGAGAGACACAGAGACACACAGAGACACAGAGACACAGAGACACAGAGACACAGAGACAGAGACACACAGAGACACAGAGACAGAGACACAGAGACAGAGACACAGAGACACAGAGACAGAGACACAGACACACAGAGACACAGAGACAGAGACACAGAGACACAGAGACACAGAGACAGAGACACAGAGACAGAGACACAGAGACACAGACAGAGACACAGACACACAGAGACACAGAGACACAGAGACAGAGACAGAGACACAGAGACACAGACACACAGAGACACAGAGACAGAGACAGAGACACAGAGACACAGAGACACACAGAGACAGAGACACAGAGACACACAGAGACACAGAGACAGAGACACAGAGACACAGAGACAGAGACACAGAGACACAGAGACACAGAGACAGACACAGAGACACAGACAGAGACACAGACACACAGAGACACAGAGACAGAGACACAGAGACACACAGAGACAGACACAGAGACACAGAGACACAGAGACACAGAGACACAGAGACACAGAGACACAGAGACACAGAGACACACAGAGACACAGAGACACAGAGACAGAGACAGAGACACACAGAGACACAGAGACACAGAGACAGAGACAGAGACACAGAGACACAGAGACACAGAGACACAGACACAGAGACACAGAGACACAGAGACAGAGACACAGAGACACAGAGACACACAGACACAGAGACACAGAGACACAGAGACACAGAGACAGAGAGACACAGAGACAGAGACACAGACACACAGACACACAGACACACAGAGACAGAGACACAGACACACAGAGACAGAGACACAGAGACACAGAGACACAGAGACACAGAGACACAGAGACACAGAGACACAGAGACACAGAGACACAGACACACAGAGACACACAGAGACACAGAGACACAGAGACACAGAGACACACGGAGCTGCTGTGAACACGTTGGATCATTTTCTTGGTTTTGAATCAGGATTAAAACGATTTATTCATAAATAAACAAGATTCATGTTTGATTTGTTTCTTCTTTAAATAATTCTTTATTCAAAAACAAAGTGAACCACATTTTAACACATTTACTCAATAACCTTGTGCTCCGATATTTATTTAGGATTTAAGTACCAAAAATATTAATCTTAAAGAAAAAAAAACACTGTTATTGAAACCTGTAATTTTGTTTCTGTGGATCAAACATGAATCATCTGATCCTGAAACAAACAAAACTGAGCCTCGACTCTTTTCTCAAGATGAAACGAATCAACAAACTGAATATTGTGTAAATCCTGAAATCCTGGATGTAAAGTATAAAGACACAAACATGAAGAGACTGAACAAACACGAAACAGAAACTAATTAAAAACTGTAAATGTCCCGTCAACTTCACACCGGGATTTAAGACCAACGATTCCACGACTGACACGACTTTTATATTTTGTTTTGAGGCAGTAAGAAGATTTGTAGTTTATTTACACACTTGATATTTTGCACTTTTGTAGCTAAGACCCTAAATTCTGCATTTTTTATACCCAAAAAGTTGTTTACTACATCAAATCAATAACATCTGCAGCTTTTACCATCTAAAAAACATGTCAAAAATCAAAGGTTTACTGTCTAAAGCAGATGTGGAGAGACTTATCCATGTGTTTGTCTCCAGTAGCTTAGACACTGACTGATAGATCCTCTGGTCATGAGTCTGGGTAGTGACCGAAAGGACGAAGATCGTGGATACAAGAGCTTGAAATGAGTTTCCTCCACAGGGGTCTGGGCGTCTCTCTTAGAGACAGAGTGAGGAGCTCAGTCACACGGGAGGAGCTCGGAGTAGAGCCGCTGCTCCTCCACGTCGAGAGGAGCCAGCTGAGGCTCGGGCATCTGTTCTGATGTCTCCTGGACGTGTCCCTCAGGAGGTGTTCATGTCCCACCAGGAGGAGGAGGAGACCCAGGACACACTGGAGGGACGATGTCTCTGGACTGGACTGGGAACACCTCAGGTCCCACTGGAGGAGCTGGAGGACGTGTCTGGGGTGAAGGAAGTCTGGGAGTCCCTGCTTAGACTGCTGCCCCCGCGACCCGACCCCAGATAAGTGGAAGAAAATGGATGGATGGAGGTTAGATACTGTAATGTTCTGCTCAACTGGTCTCTCCAAATGAGCTGTGAGACGTTGCAGAACATCCAGAACATCCAGAACATCCAGAACATCCAGAACATCCAGAACATCCAGAACATCCACAACATCCACAACATCCACAACATCCAGAACATCCAGAACATCCACAACATCCAGAACATCCACAACATCCACAACATCCACAACATCCAGAACATCCAGAACATCCACAACATCCAGAACATCCAGAACATCCAGAACATCCACAACATCCACAACATCCAGAACATCCAGAACATCCAGAACATCCAGAACATCCAGAACATCCAGAACATCCAGAACATCCAGAACATCCAGAACATCCACAACATCCACACATCCATCCACACATCCAGAACATCCATCCAGAACATCCAGAACATCCAGAACATCCACAACATCCACAACATCCACAACATCCACATCCAGAACATCCACAACATCCAGAACATCCAGAACATCCAGAACATCCACAACATCCACAACATCCACAACATCCACAACATCCACAACATCCAGAACATCCACAACATCCACAACATCCAGAACATCCAGAACATCCAGAACATCCAGAACATCCAGAACATCCAGAACATCCACAACATCCACAACATCCACAACATCCAGAACATCCAGAACATCCAGAACATCCAGAACATCCAGAACATCCACAACATCCAGAACATCCAGAACATCCACAACATCCAGAACATCCAGAACATCCACAACATCCACAACATCCACAACATCCAGAACATCCAGAACATCCAGAACATCCAGAACATCCAGAACATCCAGAACATCCAGAACATCCAGAACATCCAGAACATCCACAACATCCACAACATCCACAACATCCAGAACATCCACAACATCCAGAACATCCAGAACATCCACAACATCCACAACATCCAGAACATCCAGAACATCCAGAACATCCAGAACATCCACAACATCCAGAACATCCAGAACATCCACATCCAGAACATCCAGAACATCCACAACATCCACAACATCCACAACATCCACAACATCCAGAACATCCACAACATCCACAACATCCAGAACATCCAGAACAACATCCACAACATCCAGAACATCCAGAACAACATCCAGAACATCCAGAACATCCACAACATCCACAACATCCACAACATCCACAACATCCACAACATCCAGAACATCCAGAACATCCAGAACAACATCCACAACATCCAGAACATCCACAACATCCACAACATCCACAACATCCAGAACATCCAGAACATCCACAACATCCACAACATCCAGAACAACATCCAGAACATCCACAACATCCAGAACATCCACAACATCCATCCAGAACATCCACAACATCCAGAACATCCAGAACATCCAGAACATCCAGAACATCCAGAACATCCAGAACATCCAGAACATCCAGAACATCCAGAACATCCACAACATCCAGAACAACATCCAGAACATCCAGAACAACATCCACAACATCCACAACATCCAGAACATCCAGAACATCCACAACATCCACAACATCCACAACATCCAGAACATCCACAACATGAACATCCAGAACATCCAGAACATCCACAACATCCACAACATCCACAACATCCAGAACATCCAGAACATCCAGAACATCCAGAACATCCACAACATCCACAACATCCAGAACATCCAGAACAGCTCGGAACATCCAGTCCTGACTCGAACTAGGAAGTACGAGCACATGTGTCCTGGTCTCAGGTCTCTGCTCTGGCTCCTGTGGCTCAGAGACTTTAAAGTGTCTCTGTTTGTACAAGTGTCTCCATGGCCGAGCACCAAAGTCCATCTGTGACATGTTAGTGTCATATGAACATCTCACACTCTGAGGAGCTCAGGGACCAACTCCTGCTGGTGCCAGAGTCACGACTAAACAAGGGGAGTCAGAGTTTCAGGTTCATGCAGCTAAAACCTGGAACAGTCTGAACATGTGAGACAGACTCTTCTGTGACGCTGTTTAAATCCAGACTCAAAACATTTCTGTTTAACTGTGCAAATAACTGAAAGGTTTTCATTCCGCACTCTTCTCTCCAATTTATGTCTCTCTTTTTTAATTTTAATCTTCATGATTATTTATGTTTTGATTTGTTTTTATTATGATTTTAATGTATTTCTTATTCTGTAAAACACTTTGAATTACTTTGTGTACGAATTGTGCTGTACAAATAAACTTGCCTTATAAATGTTTGTGTGAGTTTGGATGAAAGATTGTGAATTTTTATGTCTTTTTTCATGTGTATTTCTGCTCCTGTAGTTTTTATTTCAGTCATATGACACTAGTGTTGTGGAGTAACAGATTACATGTACCAGAGTTACATAATCAGAGTACAAATGATGAGTAACTGTATTCAGTTACAGTTACTGTTTCAGTGAGTGGGAATTGGATTACAGTTACTTTGTTGAAATAAATGGATTACATGGTGGTATTTTCCTGTTTTCACATTTTGGGCTAAACTAGGACTAAAACCAGGACTAAACCAGGACTAAAACCAGGACTAAACCAGGACTAAACCAGGACTAAACCAGGACTAAACCAGGACTAAACCAGGACTGAACACTGACACCTAACAGTCGGGTGGACATAAATGAAGGCAGCAGTGATCTTGTATAGGAATAATTTCTTTATCAATAATATTTTTTAATATAGTTAAGGACATACTTTTTTATTTTCTTTATCAGACAAAACTTTTTATGTTAAGATTCTCGTCTTTGCTTCTCTACAGTAAAACAAAAGTCTTTTCATGGAGACTTGGGCTCAATTTGAAGAAAACAAACATGAATTTTCAGGATGTGGTCGGTTCATTCATGTAGTTTTAAAAAGCATGACAATATCAAGTAATCCAAAGTATTCAGATTACATTACTCACTTTAAGTAATTTAATGGATTATGTTACAAACTATATTTTGGAGTATGTAATCTGTAGGGGATTACATTTTAAAAGTAAATTTCCCAACACTGTGTGACACAAATGGAGCAGTGAAATAGTGAAATAACAGGTTGAAGTGAAAAAAGGTCAGTTTAAAAAGCAAAAATAATAACAAAATCCAGGTGAGGACAAATGTAGTGAAACTGGGTTCAGATCTGGAAGGTTTAAATCTCACAGGAGTGAATTTTACAGAATCTGGGGCCTTTAAAACCGCAGTTGCTCCGTTAGAATCCTGATGAGACTGATGCTTCTTGTGTGTTTCAGTGTGTTTTAGTGTGTTTTATGTGTGTTTCAGTGTGTTTTATGTGTGTTTTATGTGTGTTTCAGTGTGTTTTAGGATGTTTTAGTGTGTTTTAGTGTGTTTTATGTGTGTTTCAGTGTGTTTTAGTGTGTTTTATGTGTGTTTCAGTGTGTTTTAGTGTGTTTTTGTGTGTTTTATGTGTGTTTCAGTGTGTTTTAGTGTGTTTTATGTGTGTTTCAGTGTGTTTTAGTGTGTTTTTGTGTGTTTTATGTGTGTTTCAGTGTGTTTTAGTGTGTTTTAGTGTGTTTTATGTGTGTTTTAGTGTGTTTTTTGTGTGTGTGGACTTTTAAAGCTCTTCTGATCGGGGTTGAGCAGATTACACTAATGATCCGAGCCCAGCCCCGGCCTTTCTCCTCCCCGCACGGGCCTCTGCCTCCGCTTTCACCTCCTCTGAACCGCACACTCGCTTTGTTTCGCGTCCAGGTGGAAGCTAAACTCTCTTTTTGTCCCGTTTTGGTGAAAATGTGCGTTATTTTCGCTCTCCAATATTGACATTTGTAGTTTGATGGACGCGTTTCCGGCCGAGCTCATCGACGTGTAAATGGGGGTGGCCGCTGCCTTCCGAGGGGGATGTCCTTCGCTTTTTGTCGCTTTTTCTCTCCTTATCGCACCCTCTTTCATATTTACCATCGAAATAGTTAGTTTTTTGTTTTAATGAGGGATATTTAAAGGGTTTTTAGGGGTTTTAGTCGACGCCGTAGCCCCAGTCTCCCCCCGGATTTCCCTCGAACTGTTGTGTCCTGTCGTCCAGCTGATCGCGTTGAGAAGCGCCGTTCAATTCTCCCGTTTTTTTCCACTTTTTAGGCGTTTTTGTTCGGTTTTTCGCGCTTTCCCACTCGATCCCGCCGCTTCTCCGTCTCCCGTCACGCATCCCACCCCCCCGGTCGTGTCTGCGTGTCCGCGCGGGTCTCCTGGCTCGAATGCGGGATCGTTTTCGTCGCTGAAAAGAGCCCAGGCCGCAGCCGAAGCCTCGCGTTTTCCTGACGGGCTCCTCCGGGTCTGACGCACCTGCCGCGGCCATGGGCGACACCAGCGAGCGCAGCAAAGCCTCCACGCTGCCTCCCCGCTGTCCGTGCGGCTTCTGGGGGTGAGTCCACGCACTTTGTCCCGCGGGCTGGAGCCGATCCGAGCCCAACTGGTCCAACTTGTCCCCGGCCATTGTTGTTGTTCTGTTGTCCGGGCCCGGGTGGGGGGTTGGGGACTCGACTCATAAATAAACCACCTCAGCTCCACCGAGACGCACATTTTCGCTCTTTTAACACCTTGAACTCGCTCTTTTCGGTGACTTTCTTCCACTGACAGGTTTATATTCAGGTTTTGGTGTGATTTTGGTTCGCAGGAGGTGACGTACCGAGACACTAAAGTGATTTATGACCAGCAGGTTCCACTAAAACCTGTTTTCTGACCCCACCTAAAGCTCCAACTGCACCAGAACCACCCGGGTTACAACTACACACGAGGCTCTGCTGGTTTATCGCCTTATTTTGTTGTTTTCGGAGTGAATTTCCGTGTTTTTTGCCTGGTCTTGTCCTGTAGTGAATGTGTGTTGCATACCGGATGTGAGAGTGATGGATCCCGTGTTAACCCAATAGGAACTGGACTTTTATTCTGTTCAACAGCCAAATCTCGACACATTTATGACATTTTAATCCATCTACCAATGATTATGAGCCTCTAACTTAATATTTGAGGTGTCCACTGGTCATTTTAGGGAGTTGATAGCAACTTAGCTCCAGAAAGTTTCCTTCTTTTCACTCTTTTGAAACGTCAAACTCTGTTTTTTGTGACTTTCTTCCACTGACAGGTTTAAATTAATATTTTAGCCTGATTTTGGTTTGCAGGAGGTGACGTACTGAGATACTAAAGTGATTTATTGACAGCAGATTCCACTAAAACCTGTTTTCTGACCCCACCTAAAGCTCAAACTGCACCAAAACCTCTAAACTTGACCTCTAAAGACGATGTTCTGCTGGTTTATCTCATCGTTTGGTCATTTTGGATTGAATTTGTCTTAATTTAGCTTCAGAAAGTTGAATATTTTTGCTCTTTTTATACGTCTGACTCTGTTTTTAGTGACTTTCTTCCACTGACACAGACATCACAGGTTTAAACTCAGATTTTTCTTTGGTATCTCTGTACGTCACCTCCTGCAAAGTGATTTATTGACAGCAGGTTCTTCTCCAACCTGTTTTCTGACCCCACCTAAAGCTCCAACTGCACCAAAACCTCTAAACTCGACCTCTAAAGACGATTTCTTATTTATTTATAAAAGGACGGCACATATGAATGAACATTAAATATGTAAATATGTAAAGATTAAAGCAGCGTGACTCATTTCCATCTTCAGGTTGATGTGAAATCATCGACAGGAACAACAACACGACACACTCACTGTACACAACACCAACACACTCACTGTACACACGACACACACTCACTGTACACACGACACACACACTCACTGTACACACACACACTCACTGAACACAGTTAATTCCAAACAGTTCATTTGAAGTTCAGAGTCAAGAGTTTAAGAGTTAAACCAACAGCTCGTCAATATCGTGTCGTTTGGTCGTTTTGTGTGAACTTGTCTCACCTTAGCTCCACAAACTCACCTGTTTTTCCTCTTTTAACACGTCTAACTGTGTTTTTGGTGACTTTCTTCCTCTGACCCGGACATCAAACGTGTAAATTTGTCTTTTGGCTTGATTTTTCTTTGGTATCTCGCTCCATCACCTCCTGCAAAGTGATTTATTGACAGCAGGTTCTTCTCCAACCTGTTTTCTGACCCACCTAAAGCTCAAACTGCACCAAAACGACCCGGCCGACCTCTAAACCCGATGCTCTGCTGGTTTATCGCCTTATTTTGGTCGTTTTTGTACTTGAACTTTAATATTTTAGGTGTTCACTGGAAATTTGGGCAGTTGACCGGGAAGTAAACTGCCTTAGGTCCAGAAAGTCGCCTATTTTTACTTTTTTAATGCATCAGACTCTGTTTTTGGAGAGTTTCTTCCACTGACAGGTTTAAATTCAGGTTTTTGTCTGATTTTGGTTCGCAGGAGGTGACGTACCGAGACACTAAAGTGATTTATTGACAGCAGATTCCACTAAAACCTGTTTTCTGACCCCACCTAAAGCTCAAACTGCACCAAAACCTCTAAACTCGACCTCTAAAGACGATTTCTTATTTATTTATAAAAGGACAGCACATATGAATGAACATTAAATATGTAAATATGTAAAGATTAAAGCAGCGTGACTCATTTCCATCTTCAGGTTGATGTGAAATCATCGACAGGAACAACAACACGACACACACTCACTGTACACACGACACACACTCACTGTACACACAAGTTAATTCCAAACAGTTCATTTGAAGTTCAGAGTCAAGAGTTTAAGAGTTAAACCAACAGCTCGTCAATATCGTGTCGTTTGGTCGTTTTGTGTGAACTTGTCTCACCTTAGCTCCACAAACTCACCTGTTTTTCCTCTTTTAACACGTCTAACTGTGTTTTTGGTGACTTTCTTCCTCTGACCCGGACATCAAACGTGTAAATTTGTCTTTTGGCTTGATTTTTCTTTGGTATCTCGCTCCATCACCTCCTGCAAAGTGATTTATTGACAGCAGGTTCTTCTCCAACCTGTTTTCTGACCCACCTAAAGCTCAAACTGCACCAAAACGACCCGGCCGACCTCTAAACCCGATGCTCTGCTGGTTTATTGCCTTATTTTGGTCGTTTTTGTACTTGAACTTTAATATTTTAGGTGTTCACTGGAAATTTGGGCAGTTGACCAGGAAGTAAACTGCCTTAGTTCCAGAAAGTCGCCTATTTTTACTTTTTTAATGCATCAGACTCTATTTTTGGAGAGTTTCTTCCACTGACAGGTTTAAATTCAGGTTTTTGTCTGATTTTGGTTTGCAGGAGGTGACGTACCGAGACACTAAAGTGATTTATTGACAGCAGATTCCACTAAAACCTGTTTTCTGACCCCACCTAAAGCTCCAACTGCACCAGAACCACCCAACTGTCGTCTAAACCTGATGTTCTGCTGGTTTATCTCATCATTTAGTTGTTTTGGAGTGAATTTGCCTTAATGTAGCTCAAAAAAAGTTGTCTGTTTTCTCTCTTTTAACACATGTAACTCTCTTTTGGCTTGATTTTTCTTTGGTACCTCTGTACGTCACCTCCTGCAAAGTGATTTATGTCCAGCAGGTTCTTCTCCAACCTGTTTTCTGACCCACCTCAAGCTCAAACTGCACCAAAACCTCTAAACTCGATCTCTAAAGATCTAAAATGCTCTGCTGGTTTATCACGTCGTTTTGGTCGTTTTTGGAGTGAGTTTGCGTCGCTTTTGCCTCTAACTCCATATTTGAGGTGTTCACTGGTAAATAAAATCGATATAAGGTGAATGATTTAAGGTGCTGCTGGAACATCGTCTGTTGTAAAGGAGGAACTGGCAGAAACACTTTACTCGTGATTATTCTCAAGTTATTAACCGTAAAAAATGATTTGATTAGAAGTACAACGGGCATTTAGCATCTTACAGTGTTTTATTTGGACGTTTTATCCACATTTTCTTTGTTTCTGCAGCACTAGGTTTGGTTCAAATCGAATTTATTTCAGATTTTGGTCGGCTTTATGTTTGATACGATTTAATTCACATCGATTTGATACAGTTTAGTGAAAAAAAGTCTTGTGATGCTGAAATTTTGTGCAAAATTTATATGAAAAACACCAATTTTACTCAGTAAAACTGTAAAAATGTGAACTGTAGGTGATGGAAAGGAGAAATGATTAGAAGAACAGTGGACGATGTGTTTTATTTGGATGTTTTATTCACGTTTTCTCTTTGTTTCCGGAGGCTTTGTTCAAATCCAGTTTATTTTTCTCGTCTTCATGTTGACCAGGACTCGGGTATCGGGTTAAGAAGTTGTCGATACGATACAAACCTCAATACGTAGACCACGATACGATACGCTTTTCGATACTGTGAGCTTGATTTAGTGTGAAGTTTCAGTGAAAAAAAAGTCTAAATTATGACTCTGATACTGAAAGTTTGTGCAGTTTATACATTTTATTCATCAAAACAGTGAAAATGTGAACAGAACTGCAGCTTTTACACATAATGATGTCGTAAAATATTGCAAAAGTTTAGAGGACACGAGGGGAGATACTTGGACGTACACAGATTGTGCAGAATGATCCTTTTGTTGGTTTTCAGTGAAGGACGAGTCTCAAACACAAAGATGAAAAATCTGAGGCTCAAAATAATGAAAATCCTTTAACACCACAGAGCAGATCAAGTTCAATGTCAGGACTATTTATTATTTTGTACTTTTTTGAGTCCCTGAAAATCATCTTGGTGATTTATCAATACAGCAGCTCACGATATCGATCCTGTATCATCACATTAAACGATACGATACGTCGATGTTTCAATATTTTTGCACAGGCCCAATGTTGACCCTGATTCACAACTGCTTTAGACCTGGTTTAGACCTGGTTTAGTCCTGGTTTAGACCTGGTTTAGTCCTGGTTTAGTCCTGGTTTAGTCCTGGTTTAGTCCTGGTTCAGTCCTGTTCTAGTCCTGTTCTAGTCCTGTTCTAGTCCTGTTCTAGTCCTGTTCTAGTCCTGGTTTAGTCCTGGTTTAGTCCTGGTTTAGTCCTGGTTTAGTCCTGGTTTAGTGCATATAAAGACTTGGATTTGATCTGATGTGAATGAAAAAGTTGAACATCTCGTTGTGCAAACAGGTGTGAAAGTTTTAAGGATGTTTCTACTCGTGTCACATGTGTTCGCCTTTAAACACTTCCCTGTTTTAGATCAGTTTTAGACCAGTTTTAGACCAGTTTTTAGATCAGTTTTAGACCAGTTTTAGACCAGTTTTGGACCTCTTTTAGACCTGTTTTCGTCCTCTTTTAGTCCTCCGTGTTCATGTTTCCAGTGTCTTCTCAAACCCGGTGGATCGGTTGATGACAGATCTTGTAACGAGACCAAACGTGCAGCTCAGACTCAGACGTCCTCGTGTGTCTCCTGGGTCACACTCACATGTGTTAAAACGAGCGTCTCCGTCTCACCGAGTTATTTATAAAAGAAACGTGACTCTGAATGACCAGAGATCCATCAAACGTCTGCACGGAGAACTCTGGAGGAACTGTGGGGGAACTGTGGGGGAACTGTGGAGGAACTGTGGGGGAACTGTGGAGGAACTGTGGAGGGACTCTGGAGGGACTCTGGAGGAACTGTGGGGGAAACTGTGGAGGAACTCTGGAGGAACTGTGGGGAACTGTGGAGGGAACTCTGGAGGAACTGTGGGGGAACTGTGGGGGAACTGTGGGGGAACTGTGGAGGAACTGTAGGGGAACTGTGGGGGAGGGAAACTGTGGAGGAACTGTGGGGAACTGTGGGGAACTGTGGGGGAACTGTGGGGAACTGTGGGGAACTGTGGGGGAACTGTGGAGGAACTGTGGAGGAACTGTGGAGGAACTGTGGGGGAACTGTGGAGGGAACTGTGGGGGAACTGTGGAGGAACTGTGGAAACTGTGGAGGGACTCTGGAAGGGGACTCTGGAGTTGTGTTTTGTTTCGTTTGTGTTTCTAAAATGAAGCAGGAGTTGGGTTTTTGAGGAGCACGTTTGAAGGTGATGGTGGCAGGGTGGTTGTCCTGTGTCCCCTCAGTGAGGAGGTTGTGGGTTAAACTCCCGGTGTCTCTGAGTGAAGTGTGTGTGCTCCTGACTCTTACTCTTAAACTCTTAGACTGAGACAAACTTTACTGTTCCACAGAGAAGTGATTCAGACACAGGAGTCACAGGTCTGGACCAGGTCAGGATCAGGTCAGGACCATATCTCCATATTTAAAATATATTGAGTTTCTTTTTAAACACAGACTGGACTCTGATGTGTCGTTTACACTGATCTGATGTTTACAGTTGATTCTGATTTCACTGCTGCTCTTGTTTGTCTCTGTGCTCGTCCTGCTCTTCACTGCAACAAGGAGTCAGTTTATACAAATAAACCGTGTGGGTTTAAGTTTAGTTTCTGTAAAACCTAAACAAATGTGACAAAACTGGATTAAACTCATTCTAATGTCAAACTGATGTGGCTCTAGAGTCGTTAAGTTTATTCATGTAAAATCTATTTATGCAGAAGAGAAATGATAAATTAATAATCTGCTGCAGTAGAACTTGGACAATAGTGTTTGGAAACGGTTGGTTTGAGCTGCAGATCTGCAGGGACCTCGGAGCCGCGGATAAGAGAGTGCAAAAACATGAATCTATAGTTTGGTATAAAGTGATGATTCTGTTGTATGGAGGTCGTGTTCTGTTGTGTGGAGGTCGTGTTCTGTTGTGTGGAGGTCGTGTTCTGTTGTATGGAGGTCGTGTTCTGTTGTATGGAGGTCGTGTTCTGTTGTATGGAGGTCGTGTTCTGTTGTATGGAGGTCGTGTTCTGTTGTTGTATCGAGGTCGTGTTCTGTTGTGTGGAGGTCGTGTTCTGTTGTGTGGAGGTCGTGTTCTGTTGTATCGAGGTCGTGTTCTGTTGTGAGGATTTTTTGGTTTATTTTATTAAATGTTTTAGTTCCAGTTTCAGTTTTGTTGTTTGTTCAGAGGAAGAAAACTTGTTTCTGCGACACGTTTGACATTTCCTCTGTTTTGATGATTTAAATATTTGTGTTTCAGATGAACTTTACAGTTTAACAAAAACTTTTAGTGTCACAAATATGATTAACACTTTAGTTTATTGAACCATATCGAATCGATCTGAAATATATCGTATCGAGATCTGTATCCAGGGCAGCCGCAGGGTCTTAAAAGTCTTAAAATGGTCTTAAGTTTCATGTTCCTAAATTAAGGCCTTAAAAAGTCTTACATTTTGTTCCAAGTCTTATTTTTTTCACAAAGGTCTTACATTTCATTAGCCTGTTTTTTGTTTACTCAACCGGACTGCAGTGCAACGATAAACGGGGAGGAAAAACAACAACAACAACAACAACGTAAAATCATGTAACAAATACTTGGGTTAGGGTTAGAGTGGAATAAGACGCTGGATGGATCATGGGGAAGTGTCGGTTTAACCCACAGTGACTCTTAGATTCTAGCTGCAGTCGTTGGTTGGTCATTATTAGAACTGGATCTGGTGTTTTTTGCCCACATACTGGCTGTGATGTTGGTCTTACTTTTCATTTAAGTGGTTTTAAAAAGGTCGTTAAAAAGTCTTTAATTCGGGGCGGTCAGACCTGGGGAAACCCTGGTATCGTAGCCTGTGTATCGAGGTTTGTATTGTATCTTCAACTTATTTTGATTCCAGCTCCACTCTTCAAGTTCAGGTTTGTTTCCATAATCACTCCATCCACAAACGTTTAAAACACGAGCCACAGAATCACAACTCAGGGCCATATTTATCCTGGGGACTTTTACTGTGTACGACAATAACAGGTTCAAATAATCGTACGGAGTAAATGTGAAATATATCGAAGTTCACTGCATCGAGGTTTGGATCGTATCAGCAACTTCTTACTGATCTGAGCCCTGGTGACAAATATAATTAGTTAAATAAAACAATATAAATATAAAATAGTAAAATAAACAGAGATATTAGTGAGTTCAATGTTCCTGTGGCTCAGAGTTTCCTCGTGTTTGTCGTGTTCAGGAGAATCTCTTGGGTCTTTAGTACAGTGAGATATTCTCCCTGTCGTCATGTGTTAGTATCTGTGTGTGTGTGTGTGTGTGTGTGTGTGTGTGTGTGTGTGTGCGTCTCCGTGTTGAGCCCCTCCCCCCGCCGCGGCTCCAGTTGTCTCCGTTTGCTGTGTCCACAAAACCCTCCTGTTCTGAGGCCACCTGTCAGCGGCAGGTGCTGCGCTCCTGTCACACACACACACACACATCGACAGGGGCTGTTGGAGGAGTTTAAATACACACTTGAGAGTTTTGTGAGTGTGTTCGCTCTGGAAACACAAACACAATCTACTGTACAACTTTAGTCCTGGTTCAGTCCTGGTTTAGACCTGGTTTAGTCCTATTTTAGACCTGGTTTAGACCTGGTTTAGTCCTGGTTTAGTCCTGGTTCAGTCCTGGTTCAGTCCTGGTTTAGTCCTGGTTTAGTCCTATTTTAGTCCTATTTTAGACCTGGTTTAGACCTGGTTTAGTCCTGGTTTAGTCCTGGTTTAGTCCTGGTTCAGTCCTGGTTCAGTCCTGGTTTAGTCCTGGTTTAGTCCTGGTTTAGTCCTATTTTAGTCCTATTTTTAGACCTGGTTTAGACCTGGTTTAGACCTGGTTTAGTCCTGGTTTAGTCCTATTTTAGACCTGGTTTAGTCCTGGTTTAGTCCTATTTTAGACCTGGTTTAGACCTGGTTTAGTCCTGGTTTAGTCCTATTTTAGACCTGGTTTAGACCTGGTTTAGTCCTATTTTAGTCCTATTTTAGACCTGGTTTAGTCCTGGTTTAGTCCTATTTTAGACCTGGTTTAGTCCTGGTTTAGTCCTATTTTAGACCTGGTTTAGACCTGTTTTCAGATTATATTAGTAAAATGACATGTCAGTTTGTGTTTTTTTTTTTTTTTTTTATAATAATCCAAATATTTAATAATAGAATATTTGACATTTCCAGTCTTGTTTTGGGGATAATCCTGGTTTAGATTTGTTCTGTTCGTTGGATAAATTAGTTTAGATTTTTCTTTTTGTCGTTCTCGTGTCTTGTGAAGGCCAAAGGTTCAACTCTGTCACAGTTTCAGCGTCTTCATGAATTCTGTCAGAGTCTGAAACACACAAAGAGCAGAAGTGTGTAAAAGTGTTTAGTGTTTGATCCTAACGTCATCTCGTCTGTGTCCTCAGATCCAGTAAAACCATGAACCTCTGCTCCAAGTGCTTCGCTGGTGAGTCTCTGACACACGTCAATCACAAAACTAAACAAGAAACGACTTCAAAACATCAGGCACAGCAGCATTTTCCTCCAGGGTCTTGTCTGCCAGTTTTAGACCAGTTTTAGACCAGTTTTAGACCAGTTTTAAAGTAGTTTTAGACCAGTTTTAGACCAGTTTTAGACCAGTTTTAAAGTAGTTTTAGACCAGTTTTAGACCAGTTTTAGGTAAGTTTTAGGCCACTTTTGGCTCTGTTTTGGCCCAATTTTAGTCCAGTTTCAGGCCAGTTTCAGGCCTGTTTTGTCCCTGTTTTAGACCCATCTTAGACCTGTTTTAAACCTGTCTTAAACCTGTCTTAGACCTGTTTTAGCCTTGTTTTAGTCCAGTTTTTTGCTGTGTTTTAGTCCTATTTTTTAGTCCTGGTCTCTTCTCACATCAGACTCTTCTTCTTCTTCTCCTTCTTCTTGGTCTTGGTCTTGCAGACATCCAGAAGAAGCAGCCGGGGGAGGAGTGCAGTTCGAAGCCCCTGCAGAGCTCTGGAGGAGGAGCTGTGTTCAGCGCAGACCCCAGCCCCTCCTCCCCCTCCTCCCCCTCTTCCTCCTCTCCCTCCTCCTCCTCCCCCTCTTCCTCCTCCTCCATCAGCTCCACGTCGCCCTCCTCACAGCCCGGCTCCGCCTCCGAGGCGTCGGCCGCTCCGGAGTCTCCGCTCGGCTCCAGGGAAGGTGAGTGTGACCCCTGCTGTGATCCCCGCTCTGAGCTCAGAGAGAGTGGAGGAATGGAGTGTGTAGAATGGACATTGTTTGGGTTTAATCTGTTTGTGTCACTGTGCGTCTGTGAGGAGTGGGCGGAGTTTAAAGTCTTGGAGTCGGGGTCGTGTCGGTGGAGAGAGTCTGAGTGTGTAAAAAAGTCCCTGTTTTGTGTGTCGATGACGGTTTGAGACGTGTGAGTGGTGTAAGAGCAGGTGGAGCTGGAGACGCTTCACCTGAGCGGGACGTTTCCTCCCGAGGAGCGGGACGTTTCCTCCCGAGGAGCGGGACGTTTCCTCCCGAGGAGCGGGACGTTTCCTCCCGAGGAGCGGGACGTTTCCCCCGAGGAGCGGGACGTTTCCTCCCGAGGAGCGGGACGTTTCCTCCCGAGGAGCGGGACGTTTCCTCCGAGGAGCGGGACGTTTCCTCCCGAGGAGCGGGACGTTTCCTCCCGAGGAGCAGGACTGAGGGACACGACGACTGCAGGATTTGATCTGACAGATTTAAATGAAATACAGAGTTCAGATTTCTGAACAGGTTCTGTAGTTTTTTAAGTCTCATGTTGCGCTGCTCATAAATGACGTTGACGACAGGTGAGGAGATGAAGATTTCTTCTCACATCAACAGTTCCAGACGATGTAACTTAGATTCAGAGAACACGAGGAACAAGAAACAAGGATTTAAAATGGGGATTTCTGTGAGAATGAGGATTATATTGATGTTACAGGGTGAAAAAATGTGTGTCACTTCAGGAAAAACAGTAAAAAGACATAAACAAAACCCACGTTTGGTTTGGGACGTTCACGTTTGAATTGATTATCATGTAGAAGCTGATTTGAACTCAACACGTCACAGTGACACGGTGAGAACGTCCGTCTGTGGCGTCTCTGAGGAGGTTAAACAGGCGTCTCATCACCTTCTACCTTCTTTTTTAAAATTTCCTGTTGTGAGTTTTATTTTCACTGTTGCCCCAGTGTCACTCTGACAGGAAACAACTGTACAACTCCAGACAGAAAGACCTGAACTCTGAAGGTCTCTGAAGGTCTCTGAGGTCTCTGAGGTCTCTGAGGTCTGTGAGGTCTCTGAGGTCTCTGAGGTCTCTGAGGTCTCTGAAGGTCTCTGAGGTCTCTGAGGTCTCTGAGGTCTCTGAGGTCTCTGAGGTCTCTGAGGTCTCTGAAGGTCTCTGAGGTCTCTGAGGTCTCTGAGGGTCTCTGAAGGTCTCTGAAGGTCTCTGAGGTCTCTGAGGTCTCTGAAGGTCTCTGAAGGTCTCTGAAGGTCTCTGAAGGTCTCTGAAGGTCTCTGTCTCTGAGGGTCTCTGAAGGTCTCTGAAGGTCTCTGAGGGTCTCTGAGGTCTCTGAAGGTCTCTGAAGGTCTCTGAGGTCTCTGAGGTCTCTGAGGGTCTCTGAAGGTCTCTGAAGGTCTCTGAAGGTCTCTGAAGGTCTCTGAAGGTCTCTGAAGGTCTCTGAAGGTCTCTGAGGTCTCTGAGGTCTCTGAGGTCTCTGAAGGTCTCTGAAGGTCTCTGAAGGTCTCTGAAGGTCTCTGAGGTCTCTGAGGGTCTCTGAGGTCTCTGAAGGTCTCTGAGGTCTCTGAGGGTCTCTGAAGGTCTCTGAGGTCTCTGAGGTCTCTGAGGTCTCTGAGGTCTCTGAAGGTCTCTGAAGGTCTCTGAAGGTCTCTGAAGGTCTCTGAAGGTCTCTGAGGTCTCTGAGGTCTCTGAGGTCTCTGAAGGTCTCTGAAGGTCTCTGAAGGTCTCTGAAGGTCTCTGAAGGTCTCTGAGGTCTCTGAGGGTCTCTGAAGGTCTCTGAAGGTCTCTGAAGGTCTCTGAGGGTCTCTGAGGTCTCTGAGGTCTCTGAGGTCTCTCTGAAGGTCTCTGAAGGTCTCTGAGGTCTCTGGAGGTCTCTGAAGGTCTCTGAAGGTCTCTGAGGTCTCTGAGGTCTCTGAGGTCTCTGAAGGTCTCTGAAGGTCTCTTCTGAAGGTCTTTTTCTCTGTTGTGTTTCAGGAGCTTCATCCACAGACACAGCCCAGGGCACCCTCTGTACCCCCACCAAACGCCCACGAGAGTCGGGTAAGGAACCTCCTCTCCTCTCTGTCCCTCTCTCCTCCTCCTCTGGTTTCTGACCCCGGTTGTGTTTTTGTTTCTGACCGCGGCGGTGTCGTCCTCTTCAGCCTCGGACACAGACGGGGAGGTGACTCCACAGAAACGTTCTCGGACGGAGGAGAAGGACGACGGGGTTGAAGGTTCTACTCCCAAACAGAAGAACCGCAGACGCTGTTTCCGCTGCCAAACCAAACTGGAGCTGGTGCAGCAGGAGCTGGGCTCCTGTCGCTGTGGTACGAACAAATACACACAACTGTACACACAACTATACACACAACTGTACACACAACTATACACACAACTGTACACACAACTATACACACAACTACACACACAACTGTACACACAACTACACACAACTGTACACAACTGTACACACAACTATACACACAACTATACACACAACTGTACACACAACTATACACACAACTGTACACACAACTGTACACACAACTGTACACACAAATATACACACAACTGTACACACAACTATACACACAACTATACACACAACTATACACACAACTATACACACAACTGTACACACAACTGTACACACAACTATACACACAACTATACACACAACTATACACACAACTGTACACACAACTGTACACACAACTATACACACAACTATACACACAACTGTACACACAACTACACACAACTATACACACAACTGTACACACAACTACACACAACTATACACACAACTATACACACAACTGTACACACAACTATACACACAACTATACACACACAACTATACACACAACTACACACTATACACACAACTGTACACACAACTGTACACACAACTATACACACAAACTATACACACAACTAACACACAACTATACACACAACTACACACAACTGTACACACAACTATACACACAACTATACACACAACTATACACACACAACTATACACACAACTGTACACACAACTGTACACACAACTGTACACACAACTAACAACTATACACACAACTATACACACAACTGTACACACAACTATACACACAACTATACACACAACTGTACACACAACTATACACACAACTATACACACAACTGTACACACAACTACACACAACTATACACAATATACACACAACTGTACACACAACTACACACACACACTATACACACAACTATACACACAACTGTACACACAACTGTACACACAACTATACACACAACTGTACACACAACTGTACACACAACTATACACACAACTGTACACACAACTACACACAACTGTACACACACTGTACACACAACTGTACACACACACAACTATACACACAACTATACACACAACTGTACACACAACTGTACACACAACTATACACACACACACACTGTACACACAACTATACACACAAACTATACACACAACTGTACACACAACTGTACACACAACTGTACACACAACTACACACACAACTATACACACACACACTACACACAACTATACACACAACTATACACACAACTGTACACACAACTGTACACACAACTATACACACAACTATACACACAACTGTACACACAAATATACACACAACTGTACACACAACTGTACACACAACTGTACACACACACAACTATACACACAACTGTACACACAACTATACACACAACTACACTGTACACACAACTGTACACACAACTATACACACAACTGTACACACAACTGTACACACAACTATACACACAACTATACACACAACTATACACACAACTATACACACAACTGTACACACAACTATACACACAACTGTACACACAACTGTACACACAAACTATACACACAACTATACACACACTGTACACACAAATATACACACAACTGTACACAACAACTACACACAAACTATACACACAACTATACACACACACAACTGTACACACAACTATACACACAACTGTACACACAACTGTACACACAACTGTACACACAACTATACACACAACTGTACACACAACTACACACAACTGTACACACAACTGTACACACAACTATACACACAACTGTACACACAACACACATGTACACACAACTGTACACACAACTATACACACACAACTGTACACACAACTGTACACACAACTGTACACACAACTACACACAACTGTACACACAACTGTAACACACATACACACACTGTACACACAAATATACACACAACTATACACAACTGTACACACAACTATACACACAACTGTACACACAAACTGTACACACAACTGTACACACAACTGTACACACAACTACACACAACTGTACACACAACTACACACACACAACTGTACACACAAACTGTACACACACACAACTGTACACACAAACTGTACACACAACTATACACACAACTATACACACAACTAACACACAACTATACACACACACACAATATACACACAACTGTACACACAACTGTACACACAACTATACACACACAACTACACACAACTGTACACACAACTGTACACACAACTATACACACAACTACACACAACTGTACACACAACTGTACACACAACTATACACACAAACTATAACACACAACTATACACACACACACTATACACACAATATACACACAACTGTACACACAACTGTACACACAACTATACACACAACTATACACACAACTGTACACACAACTGTACACACAACTATACACACAACTATACACAACACACTGTACACACAACTATACACACAACTATACACACAACTATACACACAACTGTACACACAACTATACACACAACACAAATATACACACAAATATACACAAATATACACACACAAATATATACAAATATACACACAACACAAATATACACACAAATATATACACAACTGTACACACAAATATACACACAAATATACACAACTGTACACACAAATATACACACAAATATACACAATATACACACACACAAATATACACAAATATACACACAAATATATACAAATACACACAAATATACACACAAATATACACACAAATATACACAAATACACACAAATATATACAAATACACACAAATATATACAAATGCACACAAATATATACAAATATACACAACTGTACACACAAATATACAAGTATTGAAATATTGAAGTATTCATGTGTACAAATGTACCTGTGTACTGTAAAATACCAAAAAACATCTAGGTTTCAATGAACTGCTGAGTCACTTTAAACTCACACAGCTGCTTTGTAGATTTTGATAAATTTTTTAAATAAACACAGAGTCGAGTCTGACACAGAGTCGAGTCTCGTGCAGTCGAGTCTGACGCAGTGGTTGTGGCTCAAACTCCCATTTCCCAATAAAAGCCTGGTCTCAAATAAAAGCCTGGTCTCAAATAAAAGCCTGGTCTCAAATAAAAGCCTGGTCTGTTAAGTGACAAATAAACGCCCCGGATATTATTTGGTATTTTACAGTATCTGTATTTGTACGAAAGTGTTCAAGTGTGTGTGTTAGGATACGTGTTCTGCATGCTGCATCGTGTATATTACATGTATATATGTATATATAATGTGTGTACATGTATATGTGTATGTATAATGTGTATATATGTATATATATAATGTGTGTAGTGACTATTTGTCAAATAAAAGTAACTAACAAAAGCGTGGACAAACTCAGAACTAAACATAACTCAGATAATCACCTTTGGCACCGTGGGTTTGTGGTTTACGCAGCACAAATCAATGTCCATGACAAGAGATGATTTTCCAAGGTTTATTTTCCAGTTTGGGCAAACAACAAGGAAAATATGTTTGAGGCGACTCCTGCTGCTTCTCCTCGTGACTGGTAAAAAACCATAGGTCCACCCAGGTCACTCTGGTCTACGTGTACCACCCTCCTTTATCCCCTAGGTGACTCGAATTAAACCACAAACAAAAAAGAGGTGCTAACGTAAATAATACCAACTTAGACTAAGAAATTAGCAAGAATAATATTAACACAGCAAAAATATATTATACACATTAACAAAACTAAATTAGTAAACTAACTAACAAACAAAAATAATAAACAAATTTTAGAATCAACAAAATAAGCAAATAGCTCCTACACTCCGGCCCCTAATTGTGCATTAAATCACAATTACCAGTCAACTGAACTAGGAGCTGTTCTAAAACGGTGTCAGTATTAGATATGTGTGATGCATTAGCCTTAGCTGAATTTTTTTCTTCTTTCTTCTGATAAACCTGCAAGAGAACATGACAGACGGAGCACAGGATGCAGAATAGAGACACACAGAGGTTTGAGTTTAATTTGAGTCCACAGCCGCTTCCAGCAGCAGACAGAGTTTGGTCACTGGTTTCTCCAACTCACTGGTTTTGGTCTTGATCTGCGCTGAGTGAACCAGGCCTCTTGAGTCAGTGTTTACTGCCAGGACTCTTCCCATCTGCCAGCGACCAACACAATGTCTCCAGGACAGATGTTTCTTCTCGGCCTTATCCACTTCTGTCTTTCCTGCATGATTGGTAAGTACTCAGAGATCCATCGTTTCCAGAATATTTCTGTCATGTATTGCACTTGTCTCCACCTTTTCTTCAAGTACAAGTCTTCCCTTTCAAACAGACCAGGTGACATGACAGATTTGCCCTTTAATGTTAGGATGTGATTTGGTGTGAGGGCTTCTAGATCACCTGGATCATCAGAGACTGGTGTTACAGGTCTGTCATTCAAAATGGCCTCGGCTTCACAGAACACTGTTTGGAGAACTTCATCATCCACAATCTGCTGCTTGAGGATTGAAGTGAGCACATTTCTGACTGAACGAATCAGCTGCTCCCAGACGCCTCCTTGATGTGAAGCTGCAGGTGTGGCTGATCTTGAAGTGATGATTTGAACTTTAATGTGTCACTTTCAGTGCACCACTGGAGCCCCAGTGCTCGCTCCACTGGGAGCTCATCTCCATCCAAATCCATTTCCAGTATTTCTTTTGCTTTGTTACTGGCTGAAACTGTGTGCAGCACTGCACGGCTATTGCTGACCCACTTTGAAAGTTTGAATCCGCCTTTACTGCAGAGAGCTGTCAAATCTTGAACCATTTTTATAGCTTCTCCTTCTGTGGGCAGAGATTTTAGACAATCATCCACATAAAAATTATGTTTCACTGTGGCAACAACTTCAGGTGGAAAGTGAGGAACATTGTCTTCTGCTGTTCTCCTTAGAGCATAATTTGCACAGCTTGGTGAGGACACAGCTCCAAACAAGTGAACTTTCATGCGATATTCTTTTGGAGGCAATGTAGTGTCACCTTTAGGCCACCAGAGGAAGCGCAAGACATTTCTCTGTTGCTCTGGGACGTAGACCTGATGGTACATGGCCTGGATATCTGCCATGAGAGCTATAGGCTCTTGTCTGAAGCGCAGAAGAACTCCCACCACAGAGTTTGTCAGATCTGGCCCCTGCAGAAGCCGACTGTTAAGTGAGGTCCCCTTATAAGTCACAGCACAATCAAAGAAAACTCTCAACTTGTTTTTTCTGGGGTGATAAACACCATGATGTGGAATATACCACACTGTCCCCTCATTGTCCATCAGCAGATCATCAGGTACCAGTTCAGCATATCCATTACAAATCATGTCCTCAACAAAAGAAGTGTCCTCTCCTCTGAAGGATTCATTTTTGTCAAACTTTCTTTTCAGACTTTGAAGACGTTGCTCTGCAATACAGCGGTTCTGTGGTAAATTGACATTTAAACGGCAGATCTACACAGTAATGTCCATCAATCAGTGCTGCAGAACTGTTCATTATATTCATCAACTTCATTTCTTCCCTGGACATTTCCTTTTGCTCTTGTGATGTTTTTTCATTGAAACCATGATTGTATTGTTGAACCAGCATGTTCTCAAGATGTTCCACAGAGATTCTATTTGCACTGACAGCAGAAAAGCCAATCTTGCCTTTGCCCTCACCACGAAGTGGACCATTAATGACCCATCCAACTCGGGTCCGAACAGCATAGGGCCCGTCCCCCTGGCTGTTGATTAGCTCCCACGGCTCCATCACTTTGGCTGCATCAGTACCAATAAGCAATTCAACTTCAGCATTAATGTGGTGGAGCTGAACATTTTTCAGGTATGGCCACTTGTCTACATCTTCTTGCTGTGGGACATTACATCTTGAAACAGGCATTGACTTCTGTGTCATCACATCAGGAAGCTCAGTGAACTCATTTTCATTAAGTGCAGCAATTTCAAGTCCAGAAATAATATTTGTATTCACAATGCTTTTATGCCCCATTGTTCGCAGCAGAATACATGCCTTTTTGCCTTTTACATTCAGTTTCCTTGACAGACTTTCTGTGCAAAATGTGCCGGTACTGCCTGGATCCAGGAAGGCGTATGTCTGCACTGGTGCACTTGTGCTTTGGCTCCTGACTTGGACAGCAACAATAGACAGGACAGATTGGTCTTGGTCACCGGCCCCAATATGGCCACAGGTTTGAGTCATTGTAGAGGTGGTGGAGCTGGTGACAGGCGGCGCTTGAGGGATGCAGTATCATTGTCAATGTGAAGAACATTTGGGTGTCTTTGACGGCGTACAGAACACTCCATTCCATTTTTGCTTTCTTTACTTATGTGACCAGTTTTCAGACAAACAAAACAGATTCCCTTTTCTTTAATAAAGTTCACTTTGTCTTTATGTGTCTTTTCTTTAAATTTAAAGCACTTTTCCAGAGTGTGATTGTTCACTGAGCAGAATAAACATACAGAATTGACAGAAGATTTCACTTTATTTGTTGTGAATTTGTTTACAGCTGTGACATTGGTGGCAAAACTCTTTTTCCTTTGTTTTCTGCTATTGGAGGTTTTGGATGTGACGCGCTGTGGATCTTGAATATTGCCAAAAAGTGGATCAGATGCAATTTTGACCTGTTTTTCAATGAATGCAACAAGATCAGTGAGCAGTGCTCTTTGACCCCTCCTCTCTTGGAGCTCACAAGCCACACACCGCCATCTTTCCCTTAGTTTGTAAGGAAGCTTTAGAATGATATTTCTCATATTTGTTGGCACATCCAGTTCTTTCATGTGAGCAATATGTTCAGTTAAGTTTGAGCATCATTTGAGGAACAGTGAAAGACTGTAGTGCTTCAATGTCTTCACTTTTAATTGATGGACAGTTATTAATCTTTTCCATATATCCATGTGCAATTTTATGTTCATTACCAAAATGCTCAGCAGAAGATGTTTGGCTCTGTAATAGTCCTGTTCTGCAGGTAGGTGCTGACAACTGTGAACAAGGTCTCTCGGCTGCCCCCTGGTGTATTGTTGGAGAAAGTGCAGACAGTCACTCAAATCTGTTGTCTTTGCTTCCACACCATTTTCAAATGCTCTTATAAAAGATTGATACTGGAGAGGGTCTCCATCAAAACAGGGATATTTGGAGGGGGCAGTACTGAGCTCACATTTTGCTGGACCAGTAGGGCAGTGATGTCATTTTGTCTTTGCATTATGTCCATTATATTTGGTGAATTATTTATTTGCGGCTGTGTTTGAAACTCATCAGATGAAATGGGTTGAGCAATTTGTGTGCAACAATCATTTTTATTTTGAGACACATTTTTACTGAAGTTTTGTTTGGAGCGAACGACTTGTGGTTGCACTGTGGTGGTAACGTGCACATTGGGATTGTCTTTTTGCTCAGGCATAAATGCGTCTGCACATGGATTTAATTGCATTGCTTTAGTGACATACGAGTTCATGCCATTGGAAATTTTGGAGTTTTTGGAGCCACATTGAGAAGAACTGTTGTCCAAAACACGGAGCTTAGCATTTGCAGCAGCGAGTTGTGTTTGAAGTTCGAGTTGTTCCTTTTGCCTTTTCAATTTTTCACTTTCGATTTTTATTTTTTCCTCCCGTGCCTCAATTTCATGTTTTGTATTCAGAGCTGCGACACGTTCCAGTAGCGCTGCTTTGTCGGCCTCTGCTTTGAGGCGCATGGACACAGTGGAGGTTTGAGAGCGTCTTTGACACACTGGACTTTTCAAAGCACAAATTTGAGGCACTGTCCTCTGGACCCAAGTCATCCACATTTTGATTATTATCCGTATTTGATGGCGGCACAAAAGAAAGACCCAGATCAGTCAACCAGCTCTTGACACACTCAACAAATTCACAGTAAGTACTCATTTTATTTGCAAAATATTCATTTTGTGTTGAGAGTTCATCCGAAAGGTAACGGCAGATTAGTGAACGCATCATGTGCACTTTGTGCGTCTTGCTGGAATTGAACGAACACGTTGAGAAGTGACATCACTGAATTTGCATTATGCTTTGATTTCATTAATATGTTCAAATCCTCCATCAGTCTTTTTGCTTGTTTGCATTTTCCTTTCTGTTTTTCTTGGCAAGTTTGCATTCTAAGGCTCAGACCTTTGGGCGTAAATTTGAGGCTCCTTTTGCCAGACACTTGCGGCTCATTTTCCACAGCTGTTTGCACTTTTGAAACGTTCGACATTTTTAATCAGTTGTGAGTTTCTTTTGTTCAAGATCCACAATTCAAATTACAATGGGCACACAGCAACAACACCTTTTTTCCAAACATTTCTTTCTTTCCAACTTGTTACGTGTTACTAGTGGTGCGTAAAGGTGCTGCACATGAATCCAGCTTTGATTCATCTCCGTTTTGACGACTTGTATGTAATATAAATATAAATATAAATCACTATCATCAAACTCCAATAGTTTGGCCGTTTTCCTTTACAGCATTAGTAATCATATTACACATACCATTGACTTTTGAGAGGAGGAGAGAGCGTTTAAAGGTAGAGGCAACTTTCCCGCTGACGCTGTCCGGAGAACAAAGGCATGAATCAAACAAACTTTACGCTGCCATCCGCGCATTAATCCACAATAATCCACTTGATATCGATCCAATGAATCGTCCTGAAGGTCCAAGGGCAAGGTTTTTACTGCTGTAGTGACTATTTGTGAAATAAAAGTAACAAACAAAAGCGTGGGCAAACTCAGAACTAAACAGAACCTTTGGCACCGTGGGTTTGTGGTTTACGCAGCACAAATCAATGTCCATGACAAAAGATGATTTTCCAAGGTTTATTTTCCAGTTTGGGCAAACAACAAGGAAAATATGTTTGAGGCGACTCCTGCTGCTTCTCCTCGTGACCACAGGTCCACCCAGGTCACTCTGGTCTACGTGTACCACCCTCCTTTATCCCCTAGGTGACCCCAGTTAAACCACAAACAAAAAAGAGGTGCTAACGTAAATAATACCAACTTAGACTAAGAAAGTAGCAAGAATAATATTAACACAGCAAAAATATATTATACACATTAACACAACTAAATGAGTAAACTAATTAACAAACAAAAATAATAAACAAATTTTAGAATCAACAAAATAAGCAAATAGCTCCTACAATGTGTGTATATGTATATTTCGTAGGTTACGTGTTCTGCATGCTGCATCGTCTCCCGGAGCAACACGACTGCCTCTTCGATCACTTGGGGCGCGGGCGCGAGGAGGCCGTCCTGAAGATGGTCAAACTGGACCGTAAAGTGGGTCGGTCCTGCCAGCGCATCGGAGAAGAATGTTCCTGATCCCCCCGGAGGAACCGGCAGGAACCGCCCGAGGAGGAGGAGGAGCTCCCAATAAAACAAACTGAAAGCATTCTAACGCATCTGACTTCTCTGCTCCCGTTTTCGCGTTTGGAACTCGTCGTTTTAAGGTTCACACTTTCAAAAGAGACAAAAGAGACGAAGGCGTTCGATTGGAGAGTTTTTGGAAGAAGCATGAAAACAACAAACATGGAGGACACATCCCACCACCTTCGCTCCGTTTTCTACAGTTTCAGAGCTTTTCATTTAGATTTCCAGTAAGTTCAGAGCGAGAGGCTTCGTGGGACGACACGAGGCGACGGAGGAACTTAAGAAACTACAAATATGGCGGTTTGAGTTTTGAATTAGTTTTTGTTGATGTCACTGTTGTGAAGGAGAATGGGACAAATGTGTGTGAAAATATTTGGGAATTCTGTTGAGGCATGTGACGAAAACCAAGAAAATTTCTCTTTTTTTTTTTCAACATTTAGAATTATTGTGGAACTTAAACTACAAAAATGGCGGCCATATTCTAGCTTTCTTACACGTTTTCATTCGTCACGTCACGAGTAAAATCAAAGTGGGCCGAGCGACCCAAAAAACTACAAACATGGCCGACATTGGACATGAAGTAATCTGTGTGGATGAATAAAGGGCCCACCCAAAAAACTACAACAATAATGGCG
This sequence comes from Boleophthalmus pectinirostris, assembly GCF_026225935.1. Classification (NCBI taxonomy): domain Eukaryota; kingdom Metazoa; phylum Chordata; class Actinopteri; order Gobiiformes; family Gobiidae; genus Boleophthalmus; species Boleophthalmus pectinirostris. The sequence continues at coordinate 417,700 of NW_026571036.1, forward strand.
GACACGTTTTTCCACCTTTTTCCAAGAATTATTCACTCACTTTCACTGGTGGAGGAAATATTTGGGGATTTTGATTTGCTTTGACCCTCACTGGTAGGAAATGTAGTTTTTTGGATGCAAATTCATATTTAATTTCAGATGATTTCAGATGATTTCAGATGATTTCAGATCCCGTGTCTCGCTCCAGTCCTCAGGTTCAAACATTTTACCCGCTCGTTCGAGTTTGTTTGTTTCTCTTCCTCCAAGTTTAGATTCAGAATTTTCTTTCACCACAAACTTGTAGAAACAAAACAAAAAAAAAAAAGGTTTTGTAGTAAATTACCGACGTATTTTCCCTGTTTTAGTTCCACTTTTCCCGACGGTACTTCTTCATATTTTGTGTATCAAAGTCTCACCAAAAAGACGGTCCCCAGCCTCACGATTCAGCCTCTCTCCTCTAAACAAACTTATAATTTATTTTATGTTATGATGTATGCGGGGTCGGGGGTCGGGGTCGGGGGTCGGGGGTCGGGGGTGAAATCACGTATATTTTAGGGGAATAAAAATTTAGTTGCGACGTGAATAAAACGGGCGTCAACTTCACCAAACTGGAATTAAAAGTGTTTGAATGTAGAACACAAAGATTTAAAATCTGAATCTGTCAGAAAATAAAAATCTGAAAGTGTGAATTTGTATAAAAAATAAATAAAATAAAAGATAATAGAAGTAAAATATTGGATGTTCCAGTTTGTGGCGGTTGAGGCCGGTTCTGTTCAGTTCTGTTCTTTTCTTTTCTTTTCTCAAACTGAACTTTTGACTAAACGACATTTTGTGGAGTTTGATTTGAAAAACACTGAACTCGTTTGTTTTCTTCATGAAGCAGATCCAACGTTTGTGTTTCACACTTCAAAAGTTTCACAATGAGAAGTTTAAATTTGATTCATTCACCGCTGATCATCACCTTTATTCAATCAGTCGTCGTGTTTTAAAGGAGCACTGTGTAACTTTTCACTCCCAACGTCGTCCTGTCGCCATGGAGACGAGCAACGGGCGAATTTTACATCTGCAAAACACAAACAAACACAAACACACAACAGGAGGAGGTCAGTTTGTGGAGCGTTTGTGGCTCATCTGAAGGTCGTAGGTTTGAATCCTTCTCGACATAAACGTCATTGTTTCAGTGTCAGATCCACAGAGTCACAGGTTGATGGTGCGATTCCAGCTCACACCGTTTAAAAGTTTGGGTTTCTCGTTTTTCTCCGACTTTCTGAAAATCTCACACACTTGTATTTTCTGTCGTTTTTAAATTAAAAACAATCTACAAAAAAACTAAACACAAAAACATAGAGCAACACCACAATAAATACAAAATGACAAAAAACACACCAACATAAATTTGATAAAACAGAAGTGCAGCAGAAACACCACTACACACACTTAGATTTTATTTTGACCAATTTACAATTTAAATTCCATTTCTCTTCTTTTTTCCCCCATTTTTTAATAAACATTTTTAGCGACTATAACAAATATTTTCACCATCATAATTTCCTTTCATCATCTTTTACTTTTTATTACAATCTTATTTTAAAGGAATTTTCTTTTTTTCTTCAAAAGTTTCTCTTCCTCCAGTTTAGATGTTTAATTTTCTTTCACCACAAACTTGTAAAAGAAAAAGTAAAAAGAGACACAACAGATGAATTCTCCTGTTGTGTCCTTGGGCAAGACACTTCACCCCCCTCCCTCCAGTGTGAGTGGATCTTTGTTGTAAAAGTTTTGAGCCTGAAAAGTGAAAAATTGTTGTGTAAACGGTAAAAAGTCAAATTTTTATCCAACACAGCACACACAGAGAGTCTTGCCCAAGGACACAACAGCAGCCTTCACCTGTGGGATCTGGATTCAAACCTTCAACCTGCGGCTCTGTGGACGTGACGCTTCATCAGTGATGTTCAAGTCGAGAGCGAGAATCGAACCTCCGACCTTCATCTGAGACACACAAACACAAACTCACACACATGTCCCATCTCATCCGTCCTGTGCGTCTCCATGGCGACGGGGCCAATGCCACACTCTGGAACATTCAGCGCTCTCACATCCTCATGGAGTAAAACGGGTGGCGGACCCTTCGCCTCGAAAAGGGAAGAGGGACAAATGTCTGACGAAGCCAAAAAAAAAAAAAAAAAACTACAAACATGGAGGACGAATCAAACGAGTGTGTGGATGAACAAACGCACATCCACAAAAAACTACAAACATGGCGGCGGTGGCGATGGACATGTTTCAAAGCGCTCACATCCTCATGGAATAAAACGGGTAGCAGAACCTTCAGCGGAAAAGTTACACAGTGAACCTTTAATCTGAAATCTGCTTCCAGAACTAATTTGAAGAAGTGGTTTTGTAATTGTTTATAACGATGTTTTTGTTGCGTTGAAATCCTGGACCTCTTGGAGACGACCCTCCAGTTTATCCTGTAATCTTCCTGATGATCTTTCCCACGGCGGCGGCGGCGGCGGCGGTACGGGACTTTACCACCAAAGGCCGTTTGGGATTTTCAAAATAAAAGCAGAACTGTGGTGCCGCCTCAAACTACGCCGACGCCGACACCGACCTCTGCGTCCACCGGGGGGCGCCGTGGAGTCTCGCCGCGGTGATGTTGTCGTCGTTGCGAGATTCGGGGAGTTGCCGTCGGTTTGTCGTCGGTTTTTCGGTGCTGCTGCGACGGACGACGTTTCTGTAACTTTTAAAGACAAATTATTTAACCTCATAAAGTTTGAGTTACTCACTTTAGCCTAGAGCCGCTTCTTTAGTTTCATGTGTAAAAGATTCTGTCCTAATTTCTCCTTAATTTTATCGTGTTCCATTTTCAGCGAGGAATAAACTGGATTAGAGGAACTTTGTCTTTGTCTCTTCAATCGACTCATGTTTAAAGTTTATGGTAAATAGACTCTTTAATCCAGGTTCTAATGTTCTAATGTTCCTGTCTACATCTCCAAAGCTCCAAACACTCTGTTCCACCTTGTGATGTCATCAAGTGGTAGTTTTCTTTTTTGTTTTTAATGTTCTCAGCTCCATTTCTCTTTAGTTCAGTCAAGATCGATAAATAAACTCCTGGACTGAACTGATCCAGGTGATTCAAGTGAAGGTGAAGTGTGGAGTTTAAAAACACAGTGGTGCACTTCCTGTATCACCACATGATGACATCACGAGGTGGAACAGACTCGGCCTGAACAGAGTTTGTGTTAAACTCGAACTCCAGGTGTTTGACGAGAAGAAGACGACGACGACGACGACGAGAACAAACGTCTGAACATCGAGGAACATCAACAGGCTCCAGACGAACCACACAGGTGCTGCGGCAGGTGCTGCGGCAGGTGCTGCGGCAGGTGCTGCGGCAGGTGCTGCGGCAGGTGTTACTGCTCCACTCCTCAGTGCTCTTCTTTGCCTCTGGCTCACGTTAGGTTCATGGTTGAACTTCCTGTGGTGGAGACATTTTGACGACGCTCGACCGTTTTAAAAAAACTAAATCTGACCAAGATCAGACTTGATTTAAGGAAGTTTTATCACAATTTGAGTAAATTTCATTTAATGAGTAAAAATACAAATACAAAAAATACACATTTTTACACTTAAAATAAAAAACAATCAAATGTTCCTTGAAATAATAAAAACAAACTTCATCTATTTGTGGATAATTTGATTTGTCAAATTGAATCGACTCAAATGTTTTAAATTTAGTTCATTTTAATTTAACTGGATGTTGTTTTTACAGTGTAAAGTTTAAGTTGTTTCCATGGTGACGGTGACTCCTGAAGCTCCAGTGTGTTTGTGTGTGTGTGTGTGTGTGTTTATGTGTGTGTGTGTGTGTGTGTATGTGTTTGTGTGTGTGTGTGTGTGTGTGATGTGTGTGTGTGTGTGTGTGTGTGTGTGATGTGTGTGTGTGTGTGTGTGTGATGTGTGTGTGTGTGTGTGTGTGTGTGTGTGTGTGTGTGTGTGTGTGTGTATGTGTGTGTGTGTGTGTGTGTGTGTATGTGTGTGTGTGTGTGTGTGTGTGTGTGTGTGTGTGTGTGTGTATGTGTGTGTGTGTGTGTGCGTGTGTGTGTATGTGTGTGTGTATGTGTGTGTGTGTTCGTGTGTTTATGTCTCTTGTATGTGTCCTTAAGTCTAAATGAGGCTTTATGTGTGAAGTGTTTAAACACTTTAAACACTTTAAACACTTTAAACAGAAGGATTAAAATAATCTCATAATCACATTTAGAGCCGAGAGCCGCTGCGCCGCCGCGAGCCGCCGCCAGAGGGAGCCACAGCTCCGCGGCTCACGAGCTCATCTGTTATTTAAAGAATCGGCTCTTTGTGTTTCTCATCTTCATTTATTAAAGCGCGGGGCGGCTCAGCGCGGCTCAGCGCGGCTCCTGCAGTGAGCCACTTGACCCGCAGGCTCCGGTCTCCCTCATGTTCCGCAGTGTGACTTTACAGACTCACGGATTGATCCGTTTGTCCAATTAAACCGATTATAGATGATTTTATTGATCCAGAAACTGAACCTGGGCCGATTTAATCCAGGTGCAGAATCCAGATCAGAACCAAAACCAAAACCAGAACCAAAACCAGAACCAAAACCAGAACCAGATCAGAACCAAAACCAAATCCAGACCAAATCGTATTAAACCACTGAACCAGTTTCTACGGAAATGTCCCAGTGTCTCTGTTTGGACAAATCTGATCCTGGATCAGTAAAAAGACAAAAACTGAACATTGTTTGAAAATCTGATTAAAAAAACAAAACACAAAGAAAATGTGACTAAACTGACTCATGTTCGTCATGAACGAACCGAGAGCAAAACAACTTATTTTACATAATTTTACCACAAACTGAGTGTCCCAGTGTTTTATTTTGAAAATCTATCACAATAAAACATGTTGTTCTGTTGTTCCTGTCACACTCAGGTCTGTTCCTTGTGTTTGTTTGTTTCTTTATTCTGACTCTGTTACATCTGCAAAACTCCAAACACTCTGCTCCACCTCGTGATGTCATCAAGTGTATAACGTCAGCAGCACAGGTTACGGGTCGGCTCTGTGGAGAGGCGCCCGCGTGTCGTTGTTTTGAGTCAAAGCTCCTGTGAGTAAATCTGAGCTGTTAAAGTCACACTGCGGAACATTCCACACAAACCAAACCAAACCAGAGCAGGTGTCGGACCAGAGGAGCGGGTGTCGGACCAGAGGAGCAGGTGTCGGACCCGGAGGAGCGGGTGTCGGACCCGGAGGAGCGGGTGTCGGACCAGAGGAGCGGGTGTCGGACCCGGAGGAGCGGGTGTCGGACCCGGAGGAGCGGGTGTCGGACCAGAGGAGCGGGTGTCGGACCCGGAGTCTCTGGACTAGGGTTAGACTCTGGTCCCGCCTCGTGCCGCGGAGGGTGAAGCAGCGCGCGCGTTCTGGACACGCGGAACCGCCCACGAGCTCCGGTACCAGCGTCACGTGCGGCAGGTGGAGCTCCTCGCGCTCAGGTCCGCCTCGCGCTCACACACCGGAGACACACGGCGCGAGACCAGAGCGCGAGACCAGAGCGCGAGACCGAGACCCGGACCGGGACCAAGACCGGGACCAAGACCGGGACCCACAGCCTCTCCCCGGTCACTCTGCTCCGCCGCCGCCCGCTCCTCGCGCTCTTCTCCCCGGTGCAGTTTCCCGGAGCCTCGGTGTGAGTCTCCCCGCTCTCCGCGCTCCTCTCCCGGTCACTCCGCTCCGCCGCTCCTCGGTGTGTCCGGTCCTTCCTCCCGGAGCCTCGGTGTGTCTCTCCCCGCTCCTCGCGCTCTTCTCCCGGCGCAGTTTCCCGGAGTCTCGGTGATGCTGCGGTGACAGGAGCCGGAGCCGAGGCTGCCTGGGGCTCGTCCGGCGGCGGCTCCGGTGCGGCTCCGGTGCGGCTCCGGCGGCGGCTCGGCGGTGGCTCGTCCGGCGGCGGCTCCGGTGGGCGTGTGCGGGGGCATGAAGCGCGTGTGTCGGCGCGGCTCGCGGTGGCCGTGGCTCTGCTCGTGTGGCTCGGGGCGCTCGTGTATCTGCTGGTGTTGAGCCGCAGGAGGCTCCCGGAGCTCAGCGGGACCGCGGGAGCCGCGCAGCCCGGGAACACGCAGGTGAGAGCGGCGTGTGTGAGAGCGGCTCCGGGGCTCCGGGGCTCCGGGGCTCCGGGGCTCCGGGGCTCCGGGGCTCCGGGGCTCGGCTGGTGTGTTTTGTTGTTGTTGTTGTTGTTGTGCCTTTGAGCACAAACAGGAGTTTGGGTTGAAGCTGCAGATTTTCAGAGGTGGAAGTTTCTGCTGCAAGAGAAAAACAAAAGGCTGAAATTTAGAGAAATGAATTTGAAACTTCTGTTTTATAAGTGTTTAATTTTGTCCTGATTTTATTTTTAATATGAAACAACATTATTATTTTTAAAATCAAAAACAGAAACATGAGTTTTACAGATTTTGCACATTTGAGCTGAAAATATCTGGAATCTAATTTCTTTTGCAAAAGAATATTTCACTGAAAATTCTCCTGAATTCTAATTTTGCCTCATTTTTTGGAGTTAAAAGTTGAAAAAATCAGATTTGGATCTCGGTCACTTCTGTGAGTTTTGATGCATTTTGAAGTTTTTTGAAGTTTTTTGAGATCTGAACATTTGGACTGAACAGTTTTAGTTTTTATTCTTTAAAAGCGTCTGAAAAGACACTTTTCACTCTGCTGTTTGTACTTTTACTTCACTTTGTTCTCGGGTTTAGATGTTTTGATGTTTTGGAGCCGTTCAGCTCAGAGATGAAGTGTCAGTGACTCGTGTGGCTCTGGGACCTGAGGGGACAGAGAGGACAGAGGACACAGGACACAGGACACAGGACACAGGACACAGGACAGAGGACACAGGACAGAGGACACAGGACAGAGGACACAGGACACAGGACAGAGGACAGGAGGACACAGGACAGAGGACAGAGAGGACACAGGACAGAGGACAGAGGACAGGGGACAGAGAGACACAGGACAGGAGGACAGAGGACACAGGACACAGGACACGGGACAGGGGACAGAGGACACAGGACAGAGGACAGAGGACAGAGGACAGGGACAGGACAGGACACAGGACAGAGGACAGAGGACAGAGGACAGGGGACAGGGGACAGGGACAGAGGACAGAGGACACAGGACAGAGGACAGGGGACAGAGGACAGAGGACAGAGGACAGAGGACAGGACAGAGGACAGGGACAGGGACAGAGGACAGAGGACACAGGACAGAGGACAGGACAGGACACAGGACAGAGGACAGGGGACACAGGACAGAGGACAGGACAGAGGACACAGGACAGGGACAGAGGACAGAGGACAGAGGACAGAGGACAGAGGACAGAGGGACAGAGGACAGAGGACAGAGGACACAGGACAGAGGACAGAGGACAGAGGACAGAGGACACAGGACAGAGGACAGAGGACAGAGGACAGAGGACAGAGGGACAGAGGACAGAGGACAGAGGACACAGGACAGAGACAGAGGGACAGAGGACAGAGGACAGAGACAGAGGACAGAGGACAGAGGACAGAGGACACAGGACAGAGGACACAGGACAGAGGACAGGGGACAGGGACACAGGACAGAGGACAGAGGACACAGGACAGAGGACAGAGGGACAGAGGACAGAGGACAGAGGACAGAGGACAGAGGACAGAGGACAGGGGACAGAGGACAGAGGACAGAGGACAGAGGACAGAGGACAGAGGACAGGGGACACAGGACAGAGGACAGAGGACACAGAGGACAGAGGACAGAGGACAGAGGACAGAGGACAGGGGACAGAGGACAGAGGACAGAGGACAGAGGACAGAGGACAGAGGACAGAGGGACAGAGGACAGAGGACAGAGGACAGGGAGACAGAGGACAGAGGACAGAGGACAGAGGACAGGGGACAGAGGACACAGGACAGAGGACAGAGGACAGAGGACACAGGACAGAGGACAGAGGACAGAGGACACAGGACAGAGGACAGAGGACAGAGGACAGGGACAGGGACACAGAGTCTTGTGTGTCTTTGTCTCTTTATTAGAAAATATCAGTTTAGTTTTAGACTTGGTGAAATCTTCCAGATATTTGATGTAAAGTTCCTTTGTGTTGCTTTTTTGTATGAAAAGTGTCTAGAAATGAAGTTGGATTAATTAATGTATATATTATATTATATTTATATATTATATTTATATATTATATATATTATATTATATATTATATTATATTATATTTATATATTATATATATATATATTATATTATATTATATATATATATATTTATATATTATATATTATATATTATATATTATATATATTATATTTATATATTTATATTTTATATATTATATTATATATATATATTATATTATATATTATATATTATATTATATATAATATATTATATATTATATATTATATTTATATTATATATATTATATTTATATTATATATTATATTTATATATATTTATGAGTCGTTTGTTTCATTTGTTTCTTTTGTGACTCGAGTCACTTTTGTCATTTGAGCTGAAAAATTTGAACTATTTTTCACAACAAGAGAAACTTTTTACTGTTTCTACTAAAGATACGTGTGTGTGTGTGTGTGTGTGTGTGTGTGTGTGTGTGTGTGTGTGTGTGTGTGTCTGTGTGTGTGTGTGTGTGTGTGTGTGTGTGTGTGTGTGTGTGTGTCTGTGTGTGTGTGTGTGTGTGTGTGTGTGTGTGTGTGTGTCTGTGTGTGTGTGTGTGTGTGTGTGTGTGTGTGTGTGTGTGTGTGTGTCTGTGTGTGTGTGTGTGTCTGTGTGTGTGTGCTGTGTGTGTGTGTGTGTGTGTGTGTGTGTGTCTGTGTGTGTGTGTGTGTGTGTGTGTGTGTGTGCTGTGTGTGTGTGTGTGTGTGCTGTCTCTGTGTGTGTGTGTTGTGTGTGTGTCTGTGTGTGTGTGTGTGTGTGTGTGTGTGTGTGTGTGTGTGTGTGTGTGTGTGTGTGTGTGTGTGTGTGTGTCTGTGTTTGTGTTATTGTAGCAGATTTACAGAACGTTAAAGCGTCTCACACATTTATTCATTTATGTTTATCTGTTACACACACACACACACACACACACAGAGACACACACACACAGACACACACACACACACAGACACACACACACACAGACACACACACACACACACAGACACACACACACACACACACACACACACACACACACACACACACACACACACACACACACACACACACAGACACACACACACACACACACACACACACACACACACACACACACACACACACACAGACACACACACACACACACACACACACACACACACACACACACACACACACACACACACACACACACAGACACACACACACACACACGACACAGACACACACACACACACAGACACACACACACACACACAGACACACACACACAGACACACACACACACACACACACACACACAGACACACACACACAGAGACACACACACACAGACACACACACACACACACACACACAGATTCAGATTGTGTTTTTCTATTTCAGACTCTGATCGTCTCTGTTCACGTCAGAATATTCAAACAAACTCTGAGATTTAAACATGTTCTACTGTTCTACTGTTCTAATGTTCTACTGTTCTACTGTTCTACTGTTCTAATGTTCTACTGTTCTACTGTTCTAATGTTCTACTGTTCTAATGTTCTAATGTTCTAATGTTCTACTGTTCTAATGTTCTACTGTTCTACTGTTCTACTGTTCTACCTGGTCACACTCAGAGCTGGAGTTGTGTTTGAGTAATTCTTGATTATTCGTCTGTTACATCTGCAAAGCTCCAAACACTCTGTTCCACCTTGTGATGTCATCAAGTTCTCAGCTCCATTTCCGTTTAGTTCAGTCGAGATCAAAACTCCAGGACTGAAACGATCCAGAACAATCCACAAACACAAGTCCAGCTCTGAGTGTGATGAGGAACATCAGAACATCAGAACATCAGAACAACAGAACATCAGAACATCAGAACATGAGAACATCAGAACATGAGAACACAGAATCAGAACAAGAGAACATCAGAACAAGAGAACATCAGAACAACAGAACATCAGAACAAGAGAACATCAGAACATCAGAACATCAGAACATCAGAACATCAGAACATCAGAACAAGAAATCAGAACATTAGAACATCAGAAATCAGAACATCAGAACAACAGAACATCAGAACATCAGAACATCAGAACATCAGAACATCAGAACATCAGAACACAGAACATCATCAGAACAGAACATCAGAACAACAGAACAACAGAACATCAGAACATCAGAACATTAGAACATTAGAACATCAGAACATCAGAACAACAGAACATGAGAACATCAGAACAACAGAACATCAGAACATCAGAACATCAGAACATCAGAACAACAGACACAGAGAACATCAGAACATCAGAACATCAGAACAACATCAGAACATTAGAACATCAGAACATCAGAACATCAGAACATCAGAACATCAGAACATCAGAACATCAGAACAACATCAGAACATCAGAACAACAGAACATCAGAACATCAGAACAACAGAACAACAGAACAACAGAACATCAGAACATCAGAACATCAGAACAACAGAACATCAGAACATCAGAACAACAGAACATCAGAACATCAGAACATTTCAGAACATCAGAACATCAGAACATCAGAACAACAGAACATCAGAACAACAACAACAGAACAACATCAGAACATCAGAACATCAGAACATTAGAACATTAGAACATCAGAACATCAGAACATCAGAACATCAGAACATTAGAACATCAGAACATCAGAACATCAGAACATCAGAACATCAGAACATCAGAACATCAGAACATCAGAACATCAGAACATCAGAACATCAGAACATTAGAACATTAGAACATCAGAACATCAGAACATCAGAACATCAGAACATCAGAACATTAGAACATTATAAATCCGTTTGGTTTAAAGTGTTTCGTCGTCGTTGGGGATGAACTGACACAACTTTTTAATCCAACTTTATTTGTATCAGACGTTTTAGCAACACAGAATCTGAAAGTTCTGCAGGATAAATGGACACAATAAATAAAACAAAGTATAAAATAAAATAAAAAAGCAAATCAATAAAAAACATAAAAATACTAAAATGAGCAAATAGAAAAATAACAAATAAAATGATAAAAGAGTGAGAGGAGCACAGATCTTCCACCGCGTCAAAGCTGCAGAGTAAAAGTGAGTTTAAATGAGACGTAAAAGAATCGTGTGAAGGAGACGTTCTGAACGTGACGCACGACCAGAGTTTTAAAGTCTGAGGACCACAGAAAAAACCTGAAGAGTCACTCCAGAGTCTTTGGAGTTTAGATT
>NW_026571036.1:434096-436596 GCF_026225935.1 Boleophthalmus pectinirostris
ACTAATCTGCATCAATAAATTCAACTTTACGACATATAAACATAACGACTCTAGATCCACATCAGCTGTTTGACATTATAATGTGTTTAATTCAGTTTTGTTCAAATCTCACAGAAACAAAACTTAAAACCACATCACTAATTTACATAAACTAAGTGAAGATAAAACTCCAGCTCTTGTGTCGCTGATGTGGTTCAACTTGTGTTGGATTAAAAGACATGACTCAGGTGAATACAGGTCAGTGTGACCAGATTTGTGTTTGTCAAAACCAGGACAGCGTACGGGGGGAGGGGGGCGGGGCCTCGTCATCCACATTGAGCGACTCTCACCTGGAAAAACTTTTTCCCACTGGACACAGAAACATATGTGCTGCTTTATCCACTGTGCACATGGACTCACACTTGTCCCAACGCAACGGAAAGTGTGGAATTTCTTCTACAAATCCTGGTTAAATCCACATTTGTGCTTCGGTTCGTTACAGACTGACCCACTGTTTGTGTGTCGCTCCTTCTGATGCAGAGACACATGTACACACCTGTTTGGTCACGACACACACACATACATTCAGTTTGTCCATTAAAATCAACGGAATCCATGAAATTCTTAATGATCAATTATTGATTAATCGACTGATCACGTCCATCCCTCGTCCCCACAAAGCTCATGTTTAGTGTTTGGGACGTTGAGCTGGAGTCGATCTGCAGATCTGAGACGAGGACGTGAGGGAGGATCAGGTCTGAGGCAGGAGGACGCTGGGCCACGCACACACTTCAGTCAATAAAAGAATTTTAAAATCGACTCTAAAAGAACCTGGGAGTCGATGGAGAGAAACTGAAACAGGTGAGATTCAGAAACATAAGGACCAAAAATCAGAACTTCAGTCTAAAGTGTGAACAGAGACTTGGATCTGTTCTTCTAAAACTGACGCAGATCTGATGTTTGGACCAATCACAGACCTGCACCCGACACACACAGACCCCGACACACACAGGCCCCGACACACACAGACCCCGACACACACAGGCCCCGACACACACAGGCCCCGACACACAGGCCCCGACACACACAGACCCCGACACACACAGACCCCCGACACACACAGACCCCGACACACACACCCCGACACACACAGGCCCCGACACACACAGCCCCGACACACACACACACACCCCGACACACACAGACACACACAGACCCCGACACACACAGACCCCGACACACACAGGCCCCGACACACACAGGCCCCGACACACACAGACCCCGACACACCCTGACACACCACAGACCCCAAACACACACAGACCTGCACCCGACACACACAGACCCTGACACACACAGACCCCGACACACACAGACCCCGACACACACAGACCCCGACACACACAGGCCCCAACACACACAGGCCCCGACACACACAGACCCCAACACACACAGACCCTGACACACACAGACCCCGACACACACAGACCTGCACCCGACACGACGTCCTGAATCTGAATGTGATCTGTATGAAGTCGTGACCCGTCAAACTCTGAGCGTCACATTTATTTGTGTGTAAATGTTTTTAGTGTCGGGAAAACTGTGACTCTGAACATTAAACCTGAACCACAGACCTGAAACCACAGACCTGAACCACAGACCTGAAACCACAGACCTGAACCACAGACCTGAACCACAGACCTGAACCACAGACCTGAAACCACAGACCTGAACCACAGACCTGAACCACAGACCTGAACCACAGACCTGAAACCACAGACCTGAACCACAGACCTGAAACCACAGACCTGAACACAGACCTGAACCACAGACCTGAACCACAGACCTGAAACCACAGACCTGAACCACAGACCTGAACCACAGACCTGAACCACAGACCTGAAACCACAGACCTGAACCACAGACCTGAAACCACAGACCTGAACCACAGACCTGAACCACAGACCTGAACCACAGACCTGAACCACAATATTTACAAAAGTGTCTCCACTCGTCTCCAACTCTCCGGACGACGAGGAAATGAAACTCTATGTCCAAAATCCCAAACTGTCCCTTTAATTCTTGAGTTTCATAACGAGGTGTGACCTGAGCACGCGAGGTGTGACCTGAGCACGCGAGGTGTGACCTGAACACACGAGGTGTGACCTGAGCACACGAGGTGTGACCTGAACACACGAGGTGTGACCTGAGCACGCGAGGTGTGACCTGAGCACGCGAGGTGTGACCTGAACACACGAGGTGTGACCTGAACACACGAGGTGTGACCTGAACACACGAGGTGTGACCTGAGCACGCGAGGTGTGACCTGAACACCAGGTCCATCTGTCTCCAAGTGTCTGTTGCGCTAAAATCGACCTCGTGTGACGACAACAAAAACTAAAACTACTTCCTGTTTAAAACCAAGTTCAGTGATGAGATTTTCAGGTCCGACTTTTCCCAAATATCAAGAAGAAATAAAAATGTACAACAGACAAAAGCTCCGGTTTTAGAAGATTTAAGA
>NW_026571036.1:441596-444096 GCF_026225935.1 Boleophthalmus pectinirostris
CACACACACACACACACACACACACACACACACACACACACACACACACACACACACACACACACACACACACACACACACACACACACACACACACACACACACACACACACACACACACACACACACACACACACACAACACACACACACACACACACACACACACACACACACACACACACACACACACACACACACAAACTGCAGCTTCAACAACAACGACACAAATAAACGGAGGGAGGTGCTTCTGTTTTTACTCTTTCTTTTCATCCTCTGTTTCTCTCTCTGCTCTCACCTCTCACTCTCTCTCCCTTCCTCACTTTTCTTCCCCTTCTTCTCTCTCTTTCCTCCCTCTTTTCTCTCTCTCTTTCCTCCCTCTGTTCTCTCTCTCTTTCGTGTGTTTCTCACCTTGATGCGTTGGGATTGAGTGATCCATCACTTTTATGGAGACGACGTCGCCGCGGTAACGGCGGGATAATCCACACAAGAGAACGGAACGAGGGAGGAGACGGAGGGAGAGAACGAGGGAGGAGACGGAGGGAGAGAGGAGGGAGAGAGGGAGGGGGAGACGAGAGGGAGGAGAGAGAGGAGAGGAGAGAGGGAGACAGAGAGGGAGGAGAGAGGGAGGGAGGTGGTGGAGAGGATAGAGACGACAGAGAAGAACGAGGGAGCAGAAACACAGAGAAAGAGAGGAAGAGGAAACAGAGAGAGAAACAGAGAGAGAGAGTAAAGAGAGAAGAAGAGATGGAGAGAAAGTTACAAGAAATAAATAGAGCGAGAGAGAATATTCCACACTGTGTCTTTAAACTCCTGGACGTGTTCCCGTTCTCTTTCTCTTTCTCTTTCTCTTTTCCTGTGGATCTCAGACTCTCCTCTCCACAGATTCGACCTGTCAGTGTCCTGATGGTGTCAGTCGTCTCCATGGAGACACATCAGTTTAAAGCCACAGTCTGGAACATTCATAACCCCAACACTGACTCTCCTTTGTCTTTTCTCTCTCTCTCCCTCTCTCCATCTCTCTGTCTCCAGTCCTGGTTTAGTCCTGGTTTAGTCCTGGTTTAGACCTGGTTTAGTCCTGGTTTAGACCTGGTTTAGTCCTGGTTTAGTCCTGGTTTAGACCTGGTTTAGGGTTTAGACCTGGTTTAGTCCTGGTTTAGACCTGGTTTAGACCTGGTTTAGTCCTGGTTCAGTCCTGGTTTAGACCTGGTTTAGACCTGGTTTAGTCCTGGTTTAGTCCTGGTTTAGACCTGGTTTAGACCTGGTTTTAGTCCTGGTTTAGACCTGGTTTAGTCCTGGTTTAGACCTGGTTTAGACCTGGTTTAGACCTGGTTTAGTCCTGGTTCCTGGTTTAGACCTGGTTTAGACCTGGTTCCCTGGTTTAGTCCTGGTTTAGACCTGGTTTAGTCCTGGTTTAGTCCTGGTTTAGACCTGGTTTAGACCTGGTTTTAGTCCTGGTTTAGTCCTGGTTTAGACCTGGTTTAGTCCTGGTTTAGTCCTGGTTTAGACCTGGTTTAGACCTGGTTTAGTCCCTGGTTTAGTCCTGGTTTAGACCTGGTTTAGTCCTGGTTTAGTCCTGGTTTAGACCTGGTTTAGTCCTGGTTTAGTCCTGGTTAGTCCTGGTTAGACCTGGTTTAGACCTGGTTTAGTCCTGGTTCAGTTCCTGGTTTAGACCTGGTTTAGACCTGGTTTAGTCCTGGTTTAGTCCTGGTTTAGACCTGGTTTAGTCCTGGTTTAGTCTGGTTTAGACCTGGTTTTAGTCCTGGTTTAGTCCTGGTTTAGACCTGGTTTAGTCCTGGTTTAGTCCTGGTTCAGTCCTGGTTTAGACCTGGTTTAGACCTGGTTTAGTCCTGGTTTAGTCCTGGTTTAGACCTGGTTTAGACCTGGTTTAGACCTGGTTTAGTCCTGGTTTTAGTCCTGGTTTAGACCTGGTTTAGACCTGGTTTAGACCTGGTTTAGTCCTGGTTTAGTCCTGGTTTAGACCTGGTTAGTCCTGGTTTAGACCTGGTTTAGTCCTGGTTTAGTCCTGGTTTAGTCCTGGTTAGACCTGGTTTAGTCCTGGTTTAGTCCTGGTTCAGTCCTGGTTTAGACCTGGTTTAGTCCTGGTTTAGTCCTGGTTCAGTCCTGGTTTAGACCTGGTTTAGACCTGGTTTAGACCTGGTTTAGTCCTGGTTTAGTCCTGGTTTAGAGGTTTAGACCTGGTTTAGACCTGGTTTAGACCTGGTTTAGTCCTGGTTTAGACCTGGTTTAGTCCTGGTTTAGTCCTGGTTTAGTCCTGGTTTAGTCCTGGTTTAGACCTGGTTTAGTCCTGGTTTAGACCTGGTTTAGACCTGGTTTAGTCCTGGTTTAGTCCTGGTTTAGTCCTGGTTTAGACCTGGTTTAGACCTGGTTTAGACCTGGTTTTAGACCTGGTTTAGACCTGGTTTAGTCCTGGTTTAGTCCTGGTTTAGACCTGGTTTAGTCCTGGTTTAGACCTGGTTTAGTCCTGGTTTTAGTCCTGG
>NW_026571036.1:449096-469096 GCF_026225935.1 Boleophthalmus pectinirostris
TGTCAGGGACGTGGATGTGTCAGGGGCGTGCACGTGTAGTGTCAGGGGCGTGCACGTGTAGTGTCAGGAGCGTGCACGTGGATGTGTCAGGGGCGTGCACGTGTAGTGTCAGGGGCGTGCACGTGGATGTGTCAGGGGCGTGCACGTGGATGTGTCAGGGGCGTGCACGTGGATGTGTCAGGAGCGTGCACGTGTAGTGTCAGGGACGTGGATGTGTCAGGGGCGTGCACGTGTAGTGTCAGGGGCGTGCACGTGTAGTGTCAGGGGCGTGCACGTGTAGTGTCAGGGGCGTGCACGTGTAGTGTCAGGGGCGTGCACGTGTAGTGTCAGGGGCGTGCACGTGTGTAGTGTCAGGGGCGTGCACGTGTAGTGTCAGGAGCGTGCACGTGTAGCGTCAGGGGCGTGCACGTGTAGCGTCAGGGGCGTGCACGTGGATGTGTCACACTCTGCTGGTTCTGTTCTGTTCTGTTCAGGTTTTATCAAGACTCACAGCTTTGACTCAAAATGAGAAAGAACATTTCCTCTAATAATGGATTTAAAATCAGCACCAGAACATGGACCAGACCAGGACCAGACCAGGACCAGACCAGGACTAGACCAGGACTAAACCAGGACCAGACCAGGACCAGACCAGGACCAGACCAGGACCAGACCAGGACTAGACCAGGACTAGACCAAGTTTAAAGCAGCACTATAACCTAATTGTTCAGGGTCCGTTTGCATCCTTGAGTCTGGTTTGGTTCTGGTCCCTTTGGTTCTGGTCCGTTTGGTTCTGGTCCCTTTGGTTCTGGTCCGTTTGGTTCTGGTCCGTGTCCTTGTCGAGTCGCTGGTTTCTTGTGGAGGAGGCGACGTGTCGTAAAAATGAAATAATAATTGGTCTCGTTAATAAAACCTCCAGTCTGTGATTTTTCATTTCTCTTCAAACGACACCGTTTGGACCCAAACTGGACCAGAGATAAACCAGAACTAAACCGGGTCTAAACCAGGACTAAACCAGGTCTAAACCAGGACTAAACCAGGACTAAACCAGGACTAAACCAGGTCTAAACCAGGACTAAACCAGGACTAAACCAGGACTAAACCAGGACTAAACCAGGACTAAACCAGGACTAAACCAGGACTAAACCAGGACTAAACCAGGTCTAAACCAGGACTAAACCAGGTCTAAACTCTGGTCTTGTCCGCTCACATTTATCAGACCTGTTTATTTCTGCACGATTCCCCAAAACACCAAAGACACAGGCCCATGAGCAAGACACTCCGGACTGAACCGGGTCTAGAGCAGGTCTAGAGCAGGTCTGGAGCAGGTCTAGAGCAGGTCTGGAGCAGGTCTGGAGCAGGTCTAGAGCAGGTCTGGAGCAGGTCTGGAGCAGGTCTAGGTCTGGAGGTCTAGGAGGTCTAGAGCAGGTCTAGAGCAGGTCTGGAGCAGGTCTGGAGCAGGTCTGGAGCAGGTCTGGAGCAGGTCTGGAGCAGGTCTGGAGCAGGTCTGGAGCAGGTCTAGAGCAGGTCTGGAGCAGGTCTGGAGCAGGTCTAGAGCAGGTCTGGAGCAGGTCTGGAGCAGGTCTAGAGGTCTCTGGGTCATTTCTCCGACACGATAATGACACAAAATGCAGGAGGTGTTTGTGTTTCATTTTCTGACAAACAAACGTCGAGTTTCTGGAAAATGGAAACATCACGAACGTCCAACAAAAAAAACAACAAGACGAATGAGGATTTAACCTGCAGCCTGTGTGTTTGACGTGTGTCTGTGTCTCTGTGTTTGACGTGTGTCTGTGTCTGTGTGTTTGACGTGTGTCTGTGTCTCTGTGTTTGACGTGTGTCTGTGTCTCTGTGTTTGACGTGTGTCTGTGTCTGTGTGTTGACGTGTGTCTGTGTGTTTGACGTGTGTCTGTGTCTCTGTGTTTGACGTGTGTCTGTGTCTGTGTGTTTGACGTGTGTCTCTGTGTTTGACGTGTGTCTGTGTCTCTGTGTTTGACGTGTGTCTGTGTGTTTGACGTGTGTCTCTGTGTTTGACGTGTGTCTGTGTGTTTGACGTGTGTCTCTGTGTTTGACGTGTGTCTCTGTGTTTGACGTGTGTCTGTGTGTTTGACGTGTGTCTGTGTGTTTGACGTGTGTCTGTGTCTGTGTTTGACGTGTGTCTCTGTGTTTGACGTGTGTCTGTGTTTGACGTGTGTCTCTGTGTTTGACGTGTGTCTCTGTGTTTGACGTGTGTCTCTGTGTTTGACTGTGTGTCTGTGTCTCTGTGTTTGACGTGTGTCTGTGTTTGACGTGTGTCTGTGTGACGTGTGTCTGTGTGTTTGACGTGTGTCTGTGTGTTTGACGTGTGTCTCTGTGTTTGACGTGTGTCTCTGTGTTTGACGTGTGTCTGTGTCTCTGTGTTTGACGTGTGTCTGTGTCTCTGTGTTTGACGTGTGTCTGTGTGTTTGACGTGTGTCTCTGTGTTGACGTGTGTCTGTGTTTGACGTGTGTCTGTGTCTGTGTGTTTGACGTGTGTCTGTGTCTCTGTGTTTGACGTGTGTCTGTGTGACGTGTGTCTGTGTGTTTGACGTGTGTCTGTGTGTTTGACGTGTGTCTGTGTCTGTGTGTTTGACGTGTGTCTCTGTGTTTGACGTGTGTCTGTGTCTCTGTGTTTGACGTGTGTCTGTGTGTTTGACGTGTGTCTGTCTCTGTGTTTGACGTGTGTCTGTGTCTCTGTGTTTGACGTGTGTCTCTGTGTTTGACGTGTGTCGTGTGTTGTGTGTGTTCTGTGTTTGACGTGTGTCTGTGACTGTGTCTGTGTTTGACGTGTGTCTGTGTCTGTGTCTGTGTTTGACGTGTGTCTGTGTCTCTGTGTTTGACGTGTGTCTGTGTCTCTGTGTTTGACGTGTGTCTCTGTGTTTGACGTGTGTCTCTGTGTTTTTCAGCTGTCGGACTCGGAGTGGGAGGAGCTTCTGGACGGGTTTGACGAGCGTTCGTATTTAAACGCGCGGAAATGGAAACCTGGAGACGACCCGTACACACTGTACGCCTTTAACCAGCGCGAGAGCGAGAGGATCCCCAGCAACCGAGCGCTCCGGGACACCAGGCACTACAGGTGAGAGACACGCCCCCTACAGGTGTGACACGCCCCCTACAGGTGTGACACGCCCACTACAGGTGTGACACGCCCCTACAGTGACCACAGGTGTGACACGCCCCCTACAGGTGTGACCCCCCCTACAGGTGTGACACACCCACTACAGGTGTGACACGCCCCCTACAGGTGTGACACACCCACTACAGGTGTGACACACCCCACTACAGGTGTGACACGCCCACTACAGGTGTGACACACCCACTACAGGTGTGACACGCCCCCTACAGGTGTTACACACCCACTACAGGTGACACACGCCCCCTACAGGTGTTACACGCCCACTACAGGTGTGACACACCCACTACAGGTGTGACACGCCCACTACAGGTGTGACACACCCACTACAGGTGTGACACACGCCCCCTACAGGTGTGACACACCCACTACAGGTGTGACACGCCCACTACAGGTGTGACACACCCACTACAGGTGACACACGCCCCCTACAGGTGTTACACGCCCACTACAGGTGTGACACGCCCCCTACAGGTGTGACACGCCCCCTACAGGTGTGACACGCCCACTACAGGTGACACACGCCCACTACAGGTGTGACACGCCCCCTACAGGTGTGACACGCCCCCTACAGGTGTGACACGCCCCCTACAGGTGTGACACGCCCACTACAGGTGTGACACACGCCCACTACAGGTGTGACACGCCCCCTACAGGTGTGACACGCCCCCTACAGGTGTGACACGCCCCCTACAGGCGTGACACACCCACTACAGGTGTGACACACGCCCCCTACAGGTGTGGGGGTGGGGGTGTGTGGATGCAGTGGGGGGGGGTTCTGCTTTAGGTTCTGTGTGTGTTTGTTTGTGTGTTTGTTTGTTTGTGTTTCTTCATGTTTGTGCAGTTTTTCTCCTCAATGAAGCAGCAGGAAACATCTGCCTCTGCTGCCCTGTGTCACATGACCAAATATTTACTCACAACTGATGCAGTGTCATGAACGATACCGATACTGATGCAGTGTCATGAACGATACCGATACTGATGCAGTGTCATGAACGATACCGATACTGATGCAGTGTCATGAACGATACCGATACTGATGCAGTGTCATGAACGATACCGATATGTCGACACACACGTGTCGGCCTCGTGTTTTTTCTGTGATCAGGAGAGGAGAGGGAATCTTTCTAGAAACACATGTTTTCTTCTTTTTTCTGCACAAACATTTACTTTTCTGAAATCTTCTCCGCGGTTAAAGAAGAGGGAGTAGGGAGTATTATACCTCTGTGAGGTTTGACTGTAACATGACAGATTTACATCAACATGGTCATTTTATTGTGCTGAAAATTTTTTAATTATTATTATTCAAACAAACTTGTGGTGTGGGAGCCTGGGGGGCGGAGCCTCGTACAGGAGGGTTTGAATTTGGCCCAGGAGAGATCTCTTGATTACTCAAACATGGATGACCCTTAAACCTGTTCAGTTCGGTTTGTGAAGAGGAACAGAATCAGAACCTGGTGAAGAACTCGTCTGTAAAACCTCATCTGTCGTTTCTCTGCGTCTGTTTCAAACCCTCCTGCTTCCTCCGAGCGTCTCGTTTCCTCCGAGCGTCTCGCTTCCTCCGAGCGTCTCGCTTCCTCCGAGCGTCTCGCTTCCTCCGAGCGTCTCGCTTCCTCCGAGCGTCTCGCTTCCTCCGAGCGTCTCGCTTCCTCCGAGCGTCTCGCTTCCTCCGAGCGTCTCGCTTCCTCCGAGCGTCTCGAGCGTCTCGTTTCCTCGAGCGTCTCGTTTCCTCCGAGCGTCTCGTTTCCGAGCGTCTCGAGCGTCTCGTTTCCTCCGAGCGTCTCGCTTCCTCCGAGCGTCTCGTTTCCTCCGAGCGTCTCGCTTCCTCCGAGCGTCTCGCTTCCTCCGAGCGCTCTCGAGCTTCCTCCGAGCGCCTCGTCCTCCGAGCGCCTCGTTTCCCTCCGAGCGCCTCGTTTCCTCCGAGCGCCTCGCTTCCTCCGAGCGCCTCGTTTCCTCCGAGCGCCTCGTTTCCTCGAGCGCCTCGTTTCCTCCGAGCGCCTCGTCCTCGAGCGCCTTTTCCTCCGAGCGTCTCGTTCCTCCGAGCGTCTCGTTTCTCCGAGCGTCTCCTCCGAGCGTCTCGCTTCCTCCGAGCGTCTCGTTTCCTCCGAGCGCCTCGCTTCCTCCGAGCGTCTCGTTTCCTCCGAGCGCCTCGTTTCCTCCGAGCGTCTCCTTTCCTCCGAGCGTCTCGCTTCCTCCGAGCGTCTCGCTTCCTCCGAGCGTCTCGTTTCCTCCGAGCGCCTCGTTTCCTCCGAGCGTCTCCTTTCCTCTGAGCGTCTCGCTTCCTCCGAGCGTCTCGTTTCCTCCGAGCGCCTCGTTTCCTCCGAGCGTCTCGCTTCCTCCGAGCGTCTCGTTTCCTCCGAGCGCCTCGCTTCCTCCGAGCGTCTCGTTTCCTCCGAGCGCCTCGTTTCCTCCGAGCGCCTCGTTTCCTCCGAGCGTCTCCTTTCCTCCGAGCGTCTCGCTTCCTCCGAGCGTCTCGCTTCCTCCGAGCGCCTCGTTTCCTCCGAGCGTCTCCTTTCCTCTGAGCGTCTCGCTTCCTCCGAGCGTCTCGCTTCCTCCGAGCGTCTCGTTTCCTCCGAGCGCCTCGCTTCCTCCGAGCGTCTCGTTTCCTCCGAGCGCCTCGTTTCCTCCGAGCGTCTCCTTTCCTCCGAGCGTCTCGCTTCCTCCGAGCGTCTCGCTTCCTCCGAGCGCCTCGTTTCCTCCGAGCGTCTCGCTTCCTCCGAGCGTCTCGCTTCCTCCGAGCGTCTCGTTTCCTCCGAGCGCCTCGTTTCCTCCGAGCGTCTCGTTTCCTCCGAGCGTCTCGCTTCCTCCGAGCGCCTCGTTTCCTCCGAGCGTCTCGCTTCCTCCGAGCGTCTCGTTTCCTCCGAGCGTCTCGTTTCCTCCGAGCGTCTCGCTTCCTCCGAGCGTCTCGTTTCCTCCGAGCGTCTCGTTGTCAGGTCATCGTTTGGTCTCATCTGGTCTCGGTCGTCGTCTCGGTTCCTGTTTATCTCAGACTCGTGGTTTCAGCGTCGGTGCAGTTTTATCTGTGTGAAGAGCTGAACAATTCTCTTCTGTTTAATTTCATTTTGAGGCTGGAGCCGCTTTGTGTGTGAAACGTGTGTTTGTTCAGATCACAGCAGAACCTCACACTTCAGTCTGTTTCAGTCTGTTTCAGTCTCTGTTTCAGTCTGTTTCAGTCTGTTTCAGTCTCTGTTTCAGTCTGTTTCAGTCTCTGTTTCAATCTGTTTCAGTCTCTGTTTCAGTCTGTTTCAGTCTCTGTTTCAGTCTGTTTCAGTCTGTTTCAGTCTCTGTTTCAGTCTCTGTTTCAATCTGTTTCAGTCTGTTTCAGTCTCTGTTTCAGTCTCTGTTTCAGTCTCTGTTTCAATCTGTTTCAGTCTGTTTCAGTCTCTGTTTCAGTCTGTTTCAGTCTGTATCAGTCTCTGTTTCAGTCTGTTTCAGTCTCTGTTTCAGTCTGTTTCAGTCTCTGTTTCAGTCTCTGTTTCAGTCTGTTTCAGTCTCTGTTTCAGTCTGTTTCAGTCTGTTTCAGTCTCTGTTTCAGTCTCTGTTTCAATCTGTTTCAGTCTGTTTCAGTCTCTGTTTCAGTCTGTTTCAGTCTCTGTTTCAGTCTGTTTCAGTCTGTTTCTCTGTTTCAGTCTGTTTCAGTCTCTGTTTCAGTCTGTTTCAGTCTCTGTTTCAGTCTGTTTCAGTCTCTGTTTCAGTCTCTGTTTCAGTCTGTTTCAATCTCTGTTTCAGTCTCTGTTTCAGTCTGTTTCAGTCTGTTTCAGTCTCTGTTTCAGTCTCTGTTTCAGTCTGTTTCAGTCTGTTTCAGTCTCTGTTTCAGTCTCTGTTTCAGTCTGTTTCAGTCTCTGTTTCAGTCTGTTTCAGTCTGTTTCAGTCTCTGTTTCAGTCTCTGTTTCAATCTGTTTCAGTCTGTTTCAGTCTCTGTTTCAGTCTCTGTTTCAGTCTCTGTTTCAGTCTGTTTCAGTCTCTGTTTCAGTCTCTGTTTCAGTCTCTGTTTCAGTCTCTGTTTCAGTCTGTTTCAGTCTCTGTTTCAGTCTCTGTTTCAGTCTCTGTTTCAGTCTCTGTTTCAGTCTGTTTCAGTCTCTGTTTCAGTCTCTGTTTCAGTCTGTTTCAGTCTGTTTCAGTCTCTGTTTCAGTCTCTGTTTCAGTCTGTTTCAGTCTGTTTCAGTCTCTGTTTCAGTCTCTGTTTCAGTCTGTTTCAGTCTCTGTTTCAGTCTGTTTCAGTCTCTGTTTCAGTCTGTTTCAGTCTCTGTTCAGTCTTGTTTCAGTCTGTTTTCAGTCTGTTTCAGTCTGTTTCAGTCTGTTTCAGTCTCTGTTTCAGTCTTTTCAGTCTTGTTTCAGTCTCTGTTTCAGTCTGTTTCAGTCTGTTTCAGTCTCTGTTTCAGTCTGTTTCAGTCTCTGTTTCAGTCTCTGTTTCAGTCTGTTTCAGTCTGTTTCAGTCTGTTTCAGTCTGTGTTTCAGTCTCTGTTTCAGTCTGTTTCAGTCTCTGTTTCAGTCTCTGTTTCAGTCTGTTTCAGTCTCTGTTTCAGTCTGTTTCAGTCTCTGTTTCAGTCAGTCTGTTTCAGTCTGTTTCAGTCTGTTTCAGACCTGGGCCGTGTGCAGCTCCGGCTCCTCGTTCGTCCGTTCGTTCTGTTTAATCTCATGTTTTATATTTGACTTCGTGTCTGGACTGAAGCTGCTTTGTTTTTATTTCAGACGTGTTTTTTTATTGACAGTTTTTTTGTTGAGCAGTTTCACTTTTTCACTTTTTCACTTTTTCACTTTTTCTCTGCTGAGTCAAACATAAACTGTTCAGTCTGAGCCGCGTCACAACACTGACATTTACTGATTTATAAAGAAACACTTTTCATATTCTGCACAACTCACTTCAACATTTTGACTCCACAAGATTTTCTGTTCCTCATGTGGAAAAAAGAACCAGGAACATGGAAATTCTAACTGGGAATGTTCTGATGAAAGTGGGAATGTTTGGTTTTGTTCTGAAGTGTAAATGTTGTAAACTTAAACTTCATATAAACCATGACCACATCAGCCCGTTTGATCCGATAGTTCAGCATTGTCACATTTGTTTACGTTTTACTTAAGATCACATGGCTCATTTACATAAACTGTTAGTATTGATAAAAAGAGCTGCTCCTTGTGCCGCTGATGTGGTTCAGCTTCTTTCGGACTAAAGGACACGACTCAGTGGAACATGTGTTTTTTTCTGTGACGGAGGAGGTGCTGATGATGGTGAGTCTGTTCTGTGTGGGTGTCGTACAGGAGACGATTCATGTTTAACTTTTGAGCGATCATAAAAGTGCAGGTCACACAAGTGCAGGTCACACAAGTGCAGGTCACACAAGTGCAGGTCACACAAGTGCAGGTCACATAAGTGCAGGTCACACAAGTGCAGATTCATGTGCAGGTTTAGCACAGCTCTTTATTTTACAATCATTTCACTCATGTACGATCACTTTATTTATGTTTGTCACTTTATTTACGTCGGACACTTTATTTATGTCGGTCACTTTATTTACGTCGGTCACTTTGTTTATGTTGGTCACTTTATTTACGTCGGTCACTTTATTTACGTCGGACACTTTATTTATGTCGGTCACTTTATTTACGTCGGTCACTTTGTTTATGTTGGTCACTTTATTTATATTTGTCACTTCATTTATGTCGGACACTTTATTTATGTCGGTCACTTTATTTATGTCGGACACTTTATTTATGTTGGTCACTTTATTTATGTCGGACACTTTATTTATGTTGGTCACTTTATTTATATTTGTCACTTCATTTATGTCGGACACTTTATTTATGTCGGTCACTTTATTTATGTCGGACACTTTATTTATGTTGGTCACTTTATTTATGTCGGACACTTTATTTATGTTGGTCACTTTATTTATATTTGTCACTTCATTTATGTCGGACACTTTATTTATGTCGGTCACTTTATTTACGTCGGTCACTTTATTTACGTCGGTCACTTTATTTATGTCGGTCACTTTATTTACGTCGGTCACTTTATTTATGTCGGTCACTTTATTTACGTTTGTCACTTTATTTACGTTTGTCACTTTATTTATATTTGTCACTTTATTTATGTCGGTCACTTTATTTATGTCGGACACTTTATTTACGTCGGTCACTTTATTTATGTGGGTCACTTTATTTATATTTGTCACTTTATTTATGTGGGTCACTTTATTTATATTTGTCACTTTATTTATGTGGTTTCACTTTATTTATATTTGTCACTTTATTTATGTCGGACACTTTATTTATGTTTGTCACTTTATTTACGTCAGACACTTTATTTACATTGATCACTTTATTTACGTCGGACAGGAGCAGACAGGAGCAGACAGGAGCAGACAGGAGCAGGCAGGAGCAGACAGGTGCAGGCAGGAGCAGACAGGTGCAGGCAGGAGCAGACAGGAGCAGACAGGAGCAGGCAGGAGCAGACAGGAGCAGACAGGTGCAGACAGGAGCAGGCAGGAGCAGGCAGGAGCAGCAGGCAGCAGACAGAGCAGACAGGCAGGAGCAGGCAGGAGCAGGCAGGAGCAGACAGGTGCAGACAGGAGCAGACAGGAGCAGACAGAAGCAGACAGGTGCAGACAGGAGCAGACAGGTGCAGACAGGAGCAGACAGGAGCAGACAGGAGCAGACAGGAGCAGACAGGTGCAGACAGGAGCAGGCAGGAGCACAGGTGCAGACAGAGCAGACAGGAGCAGACAGGTGCAGACAGGAGCAGACAGGTGCAGACAGGTGCAGACAGGAGCAGACAGGAGCAGACAGGAGCAGACAGGTGCAGACAGGAGCAGGCAGGAGCAGAGGAGCAGACAGGAGCAGACAGGAGCAGACAGGAGCAGACAGGTGCAGGTTGTAGTAGATGATGTCAGGGCGGTGAAGTGTTTCAGAGACAAGTGTCGACGATCTCCTCCTCCTCCTCCATCTGTTTATCCTCTTTACTCTCTCCTCCTCTCCTTTTCTTTCTCTCCTTTTTCCTTTTCTCTCTCTCTCCTCCTTTCTCTTCTTCTCTTTCACCTCTCTCCTTCTTTCACCCCTCCTCTTTTCCTCTTTTCCCCTCTTCCTCTTCTTCTCTCTCCGTCTGCAGCACCTGTGCTTGTTTACACTGTGATTCATCCTGTTAGGTTTTGTCTCCATCCTTTCCTCCACCTCTCCTCTCCTCCCTCTCTCCTCTTCTCCTCCCTCTATCCTCCCTCTCTCCTCTTTCTCTCCTCTTCCTTCTTTACCCTCCTCCCTCCTTCTCTCTCTCCTCCCTCTCTTCTTTCTCTCTTTTATCTGTTTCTGTTGTTTATAGACGACATTGGAACATGATCAGATTTAGTCTTTCCTCGTTCACATTCTGCTCCCTCGCTCCTCCTCTCCTCCTTTTCTTCCTCTCTCTCTCTCTCTCTCTCTCTCTCTCTCTCTTTCTTTCTTTCATCAGTTCAGACTTTATGAACCAGACATGATTTGTTCTTCTTAATAAAGATTGAATTGAATTATGGTGATGATAATCCCCCTCCTCCCCCCTCATCTCTCCTCATCTCCCTCTCTCCTCTCCTCTCCTCTCCTCTGTCTCTCTCCCCTCCTCCATCTCCTGGTTTAGTTCTGGTTTAGTCCTGGTTTAGTCCTGGTTTAGTCCTGGAGTATTTTGTGGTGCAGTTGTTGTTTCTGTGTTTGGACACTTCAGCTCCTTTGAGATCATCAACTAACACTCCTCCTCCTCCTCCTCCTCCTCCTCCTCTTCCTCTCTGCATCTCTCCATCACAGAGAGACAGAGAGAGAGGGAGAGGGAGAGGGGGAGGGAGACAGACGGAGGTGTAGACAGAGAGTAATGGTCGAGGAGTAAAAACTGCAGAGGTGTGGAAAAGACTTGTACAGTTGAAGAAAAGAGAGACAGAGTTTTATTGAGTGTGAGGAGAGGAGAGGAGGAGCCTCAGGACAAAAGTGTCCCTCGTCTGTGTCCTGCAGCCTCCAGGGGGCGTCAGGTGACCCCCCGCCGACCCCTGACCCCAAACTCTGTCCATAAAAACAATCAACAGAACCAGTGACAGGTGCGGCCCTGTCAGAGTCCAGCCTGCAGCAGGAGCAGGTCTGAGTCACACAGAGACCAGACTGACCCGTACCTCAGGTCGTCCTGACAGAAGATCCACCATGTTCCCCACAGACCCTCATGACACACTCAGGTCTGCCAGGTCCTTCCAGGTTCCTCCTCCACCAACAAACCAACTGACCACCAGGTCCACAGCTCTGCTCCTGTCTTCACCCGAGTGTCCAGGACACGAGGCCGGAGGTCACATGACACGAGGACCAACTCCGGTCGAGGACGCCTGGTGCCTCATGCGCTGATGGACACTTGATGAACATGATGTTGGTTCTGGACAAACTGAAGTCCAATAACAGAACACGGCTCAGGTCCAGGTCAGGAGGACGTTCCTCTGCAGGCGTCACTGTCGCCCACGTGGACGAGCTCAGGCTCCTCCCACACGAGCTCAGGCTCCTCCCACACGAGCTCAGGCTCCTCCCACACAAGCTCAGGCTCCTCCCACACGAGCTCAGGCTCCTCCCACACGAGCTCAGGCTCCTCCCACACGAGCTCAGGCTCCTCCCACACGAGCTCAGGCTCCTCCCACACGAGCTCAGGCTCCCCACACACACACGAGCTCAGGCTCCTCCCACACACACACGCTCAGCTCCTCACACGAGCTCAGGCTCCTCCCACACGAGCTCAGGCTCCTCCCACACGAGCTCAGGCTCCTCCCACACACACACGAGCTCAGGCTCCTCCCACACACACACGAGCTCAGGCTCCTCCCACACACACACGAGCTCAGGCTCCTCCCACACCAGCTCAGGCTCCTCCCACACAAGCTCAGGCTCCTCCCACACGAGCTCAGGCTCCTCCCACACGAGCTCAGGCTCCTCCCACACGAGCTCAGGCTCCTCCCACACGAGCTCAGGCTCCTCCCACACGAGCTCAGGCTCCTCCCCCAGCGCGGCGACGTCTCCGCAGAGACAGAGTCTTCATGTCCAGAGATCTGGTCGTCGAGGTCCCTGCCTTCAACTGTCAGTCAGATCTTTGCCCTGGTCCCTCATGGCTCCTGCAGGTGGACGGTCCACAGGAGGACGGCCTCAGGTCGCTCCTTCAGCCTGAGTCTGGTCGACCAGAGACACGAAGCCCAAACCTCCACCAGGACAAGAGCAGGACAAGACCGGGACAAGACCGGGACAAGACCGGGACAAGACCGGGACAAGACCGGGACAAGACCGGGACAAGACCAGGACAAGACCGGGACAAGACCGGGACAAGACCAGGACAAGACCGGGACAAGACCAGGCTCCACAGAGGAACAAAACAACTCGTGTCGTTATAGACCTGTTTTAGTCCTGGTTTAGTCCAGTCTTAGTCCTGTTTTAGTCTTGTTTTAATCCTGTTTTAGTCCTGGTTTAGTCCAGTTTTAGTCCTGTTTTAGTCCAGTTTTAGTCCGGGTTTAGTCCTGGTTCAGTTCTGGTGTTGTTGTTATAAATCAGGTCGTTCCTTCTGTTCATTTGTCATTCCTCTCCATTTGCGTCACTTTCTCACATCATGACTCTTCTCTCCATCCATCCCTCACTCCACCCCTCCCTCTCTCTCTCTCCACCCCTCCCTCTCTCACTCCACCCCTCCCTCTCTCTCTCTCCACCTCCCTCTCTCTCTCTCTCCCCTCCCTCTCTCTCTCCCTTCTTCTCCTCTCTCCATCCATCCCTGACTCTCCCTCTGTATCTCCTTCCCTCCTTCCCTCGCTCCCTCGCTCCCTCCCTCCCTCGCTCCCTCGCTCCCTCTCTCTTTCTCTCTTTCTCTCTCTCTTGTAGATGATAAATATCAGATGATGACAAATGCTTCCCTCTCCGTGTGTTCCCCAGACGCTTCCCTCGCTCCGTCGCACCAGAACACTGAGCCTTATGTTAGCACCGCCACCGCCACCGCCTCCGCCACCGCCGCCATCATCACCGCCGCCGCCGCCGCCGTGTTAATGTTAACGCCGCCGAGAGCTTCAAAAACACGGAGAAAAACCCCGAAAAAAAAAACCCCCGGAAAAATGTGAAAAACTAAAAGTGTCACAAACTGCAAACGTCACGAAGCAACGACGGACGAGGACTGAGACTGAGAGGGACCGATTAGTCCTGGTTTAGTCCTGGTTTAGTCCTGGTTTAGTCCTGGTTTAGTCCTGGTTTAGTCCTGGTTTAGTCCTGGTTTAGTCCTGGTTAGTCCTGGTTTAGTCTGGTTTAGTCCTGGTTTAGTCCTGGTTTTGTCCTGGTTTTAGTCCTGGTTTAGTCCTGGTTTAGTCCTGGTTTTAGTCCTGGTTTAGTCCTGGTTTAGTCCTGGTTTAGTCCTGGTTTAGTCCTGGTTTAGTCCTGGTTTAGTCCTGGTTCAGTCCTGGTTTAGTCCTGGTTCAGTCCTGGTTTAGTCCTGGTTTAGTCCTGGTGGCAGCTGTAGCTCTGATTAATGTTTGTGGTTGTGAAACTGAGTAAGAAGAACTGACACACACAGAGAAGATTAAAGGACTAAACCAGGACTAAACCAGGACTAAACCAGGACTAAACCAGGTCTAAACCAGGACTAAACCAGGTCTAAACCAGGACTAAACCAGGACTGACCAGGGATCAGTTGGTGTTGGTCTGACACTGCTGTAGTCACAACTGTCCTGGGGCAGACTGACAGAAATGAGGCGGCCAATTTGCACCATTTGTCCCTCAGGCCCTGTTCACACTAGTGTGTATGTGAGTGGTTGGTTCACACTAGTGTGTATGTGAGTGGTTGGTTCACACTAGTGTGTATGTGAGTGGTTGGTTCACACTAGTGTGTATGTGAGTGGTTGGTTCACACTAGTGTGTATGTGAGTGGTTGGTTCACACTAGTGTGTATGTGAGTGGTTCACACTAGTGTGTATGTGAGTGGTTGGTTCACACTAGTGTGTATGTGAGTGGTTGGTTCACACCAGTGTGTATGTGAGTGGTTGGTTCACACTAGTGTGTATGTGAGTACAGTGTGATGGGGACTGTGTGAAAACCCTGATCCTCTGATGTGTGTCTGTCACCGCCAAAACACTAAGACACACAATATGTGTCCAGTCACATAAACGTGTGTCTGTGTGCACCACCTGCACACGTATAATGTGTGAAAAGTTTCACATGAAACAACAACACGACACAAACACAGAGAGAGAGAGAGAGAACACCCCTCTGTCACAGAGAGAACACCCCTCTGTCACAGAGAGAACACCCCTCTGTCACAGAGAGAGAACACCCCTCTGTCACACAGAGAGAAACACCCCTCTGTCACACAGAGAGAACACCCCTCTGTCACAGAGAGAACACCCCTCTGACACACAGAGAGAACACACCCCTCTGACACAGAGAGAGAACACCCCTCTGACACAGAGAGAACACCCCTCTGTCACACAGAGAGAACACCCCTCTGACACAGAGAGAACACCCCTCTGACACCCTCTGACACAGAGAGAACACCCCTCTGACACAGAGAGAACACCCCTCTGACACAGAGAGAGAGAACACCCCTCTGTCACAGAGAGAGAACACCCCTCTGACACAGAGAGAACACCCCTCTGTCACAGAGAGAACACCCCTCTGTCACACAGAGAGAACACCCTCTGACACAGAGAGAGAACACCCTCTGTCACACAGAGAGAACACCCTCTGACACAGAGAGAACACCCTCTGTCACACAGAGAGAACACCCCTCTGACACAGAGAGAGAACACCCCTCTGTCACAGAGAGAACACCCCTCTGACACAGAGAGAACACCCCTCTGTCACACAGAGAGAACACCCCTCTGTCACAGAGAGAACACCCCTCTGACACAGAGAGAACACCCTCTGTCACAGAGAGAACACCCTCTGACACAGAGAGAACACCCCTCTGTCACAGAGAGAACACCCCTCTGACACAGAGAGAACACCCCTCTGTCACAGAGAGAACACCCCTCTGTCACACAGAGAGAACACCCCTCTGTCACAGAGAGAACCCCCTTGACACAGAGAACACCCCTCTGACACAGAGAGAAACCCCTCTGTCACAGAGAGAACACCCCTCTGACACAGAGAACACCCCTCTGACAGAGAGAACACCCCTCTGTCACAGAGAGAACACCCCTCTGTCACAGAGAGAACACCCTCTGACACAGAGAGGAACACCCCTCTGTCACAGAGAAGAACACCCTCTGACACAGAGAGAACACCCCTCTGTCACAGAGAGAACACCCCTCTGTCACAGAGAGAACACCCCTCTGACACACAGAGAGAACACCCCTCTGTCACAGAGAGAACACCCCTCTGTCACAGAGAGAACACCCCTCTGACACACAGAGAGAACACCCCTCTGTCACACAGAGAGAACACCCCTCTGTCACAGGGAGAAACCCCTGACACAGAGAACACCCCTCTGACACAGGGAGAACACCCCTCTGACACAGAGAGAACACCCCTCTGACACAGGAGAACACCCCTCTGACACACAGGGAGAACACCCTCTGACACACAGAGAGAACACCCCTCTGACACAGGAGAACACCCCTCTGACAGGGAGAACACCCTCTGACACAGAGAGAACACCCCTCTGTCACACAGAGAGAACACCCCTCTGACACAGAGAGAACACCCCTCTGTCACAGAGAGAACACCCTCTGTCACACAGAGAGAACACCCCTCTGACACAGAGAGAACACCCCTCTGTCACAGAGAGAACACCCCTCTGTCACAGAGAGAACACCCTCTGTCACAGAGAGAAACACCCCTCTGTCACAGAGAGAACACCCCTCTGACACAGAGAGAACACCCTCTGTCACACAGAGAGAACACCCCTCTGTCACAGAGAGAACACCCCCTGACACACAGAGAACACCCCTCTGTCACAGAGAGAAACACCCCTGACACAGAGAGAACACCCCTCTGACACAGGGAGAACACCCCTCTGACACACAGAGAGAGACACCCCTCTGACACACAGAGAGAACACCCCTCTGACACAGAGAGAACACCCCTCTGACACAGAGAGAGAACACCCCTCTGACACAGAGAGAACACCCCTCTGACACAGAGAGAAAACACCCCTCTGACACAGAGAGAACACCCTCTGTCTGACAGAGAGAGAACACCCCTCTGTCACACAGAGAGAACACCCCTCTGACACACAGAGAGAAACACCCCTCTGTCACAGAGAGAAACACCCCTCTGTCACACAGAGAGAACACCCCTCTGACACAGAGAGAACACCCCTCTGTCACAGAGAGGAGAACACCCCTCTGTCACAGACAGAGAGAACACCCCTCTGACACACAGAGAGAAACACCCTCTGTCACAGAGAGAACACCCCTCTGACACAGAGAGAACACCCCTCTGTCACAGAGAGAACACCCCTCTGACACAGAGAGAACACCCCTCTGACACAGAGAGAACACCCCTCTGTCAGAGAGAGAACACCCTCTGACACAGAGAGAACACCCCCTCTGTCACACAGAGAGAACACCCCTCTGACACACAGAGAGAACACCCCTCTGTCACAGAGAGAACACCCCTCTGTCACAGAGAGAACACCCCTCTGACACAGAGAGAACACCCCTCTGACACAGAGAGAACACCCCTCTGACACAGAGAGAACACCCCTCTGTCACAGAGAGAACACCCCTCTGACACAGAGAGAACACCCCTCTGTCACAGAGAGAACACCCCTCTGACACAGAGAGAACACCCCTCTGTCACAGAGAGAGAGACACCCCTCTGACACAGAGAAGAACACCCCTCTGTCACAGAAGAACACCCCTCTGTCACACAGAGAGAACACCCCTCTGTCACAGAGAGAACACCCTCTGTCACACAGAGAGAACACCCTCTGACACAGAGAGAACACCCCTCTGTCACAGAGAGAACACCCCTCTGTCACAGAGAGAACACCCCTCTGTCACAGAGAGAACACCCCTCTGTCACAGGAGAACACCCCTCTGACACAGAGAGAACACCCCTGACAACCCTCTGACACAGAGAGAAACACCCCTCTGTCACAGAGAGAAACACCCCTCTGTCACAGAGAGAACACCCCTCTGACACAGAGAGAACACCCCTCTGTCACAGAGAGAACACCCTCTGTCACCAAGAGAACACCCCTCTGTCACAGAGAGAACACCCCTCTGTCACAGAGAGAACACCCCTCTGTCACAGAGAGAGAACACCCCTCTGACACAGAGAGAACACCCCTCTGACACAGGAGAGAACACCCCTCTGACACAGAGAGAACACCCCTCTGACACAGAGAGAACACCCCTCTGACACAGAGAGAACACCCCTCTGACACAGAGAGAACACTCATATTCCACTGAGTCCAACACAAACTGAACCACATCAGACACAAGAAACAACAGTTTTTATCACATTAGTTTATGTAAATGAGTCATGTGATTTAATGTTTAATTTGTGTAAAACATAAATGTGTCAAAGTCTGTGAACAGGAAAGGACATGAGTGTGACACAGATGTTTCTGACACACTGACACATGGATTAGTTTAAGTGTAAACGGGGTCTGTGTGTCTCTGTGTGTCTCTGTGTGTCTCTGTGTGTCTCTGTGTGTCTCTGTGTGTCTCTGTGTGTCTCTGTGTGTCTCTGTGTGTCTGTGTGTCCAGGTCCTGCTCCAGAGGTCAGAGGTCAAACTGGAGGATGTTCATAATTAAACCAAAAGAACCAGATTCACAAACACAAAGTTAATGTTTAATTTACTGAAACAACATTTTATTCTGCTGACGCTGAACTGCAGAGAAAAACAGGACTAAACCAGGACTAAACCAGGTCTAAACCAGGACTAAACCAAGTCTAAACCAGGTCTAAACCAGGACTAAACCAGGTCTAAACCAGGACTAAACCAGGACTAAACCAGGTCTAAACCAGGACTAAACCAGGACTAAACCAGGACTAAACCAGGTCTAAACCAGGACTAAACCAGGTCTAAACCAGGACTAAACCAGGTCTAAACCAGGTCTAAACCAGGACTAAACCAGGTCTAAACCAGGTCTAAACCAGGACTAAACCAGGTATAATCCCGGTCTAAACCAGGTCTAAACCCGGTCTGTGGCAGGTCTCTTTGTCTCTTCTGTTTCTGTTTGTGTCTCTGGGTGAAACTCACTCTGCAGTATTTAAATCAGGAGCAGGAGGTCGACAGGAGCAGAGGGCTGACAGGTGCTGACGGGTGCTGACGGGTGCTGACGGGTGCAGACGGGTGCAGACGGGTGCAGACGGGTGGGGGGGGGTTGGCAGGAGCACAGTTTGGTCCTGTCTCTGTCGATGAGGTTCATTGATCGGGGGGTAAATGCTTCTGTCTGTATCGACCCACAAGATCCTCTCCTCATCCACTGCAGCTGCACTGGCAGAGACCAGAGTCCAGAGACCAGAGTCCAGAGACCAGATCCAGAGTCCAGAGTCCAGAGACCAGAGACCAGAGTCCAGAGACCAGAGTCCAGAGACCAGAGTCCAGAGTCCAGAGACCAGAGACAGAGACCAGAGACCAGAGACCAGAGTCCAGAGTCCAGAGTCCAGAGACCAGAGTCCAGAGACCAGAGTCCAGAGACCAGAGTCCAGAGTCCAGAGTCCAGAGACCAGAGTCCAGAGACCAGAGTCCAGAGTCCAGAGTCCAGAGTCCAGAGACCAGAGACCAGAGTCCAGAGACCAGAGTCCAGAGACCAGAGTCCACCAGAGTCCAGAGTCCAGAGACCAGAGACCAGAGTCCAGAGACCAGAGTCCAGAGTCCAGAGTCCAGAGTCCAGAGACAGAGACCAGAGTCCAGAGACCAGAGACAGAGACCAGAGACCAGAGTCCAGAGTCCAGAGACCAGAGTCCAGAGTCCAGAGTCCAGAGTCCAGAGACCAGAGTCCAGAGTCCAGAGTCCAGAGACCAGAGTCCAGAGACCAGAGTCCAGACCAGAGTCCAGAGTCCAGAGACCAGAGACCAGAGACCAGAGACCAGAGTCCAGAGACCAGAGTCCAGAGTCCAGAGTCCAGAGTCCAGAGTCCAGAGACCAGAGTCCAGAGACCAGAGTCCAGAGTCCAGAGTCCAGAGTCCAGAGTCCAGAGACCAGAGACCAGAGACCAGAGTCCAGAGACCAGAGACCAGAGTCCAGAGTCCAGAGACCAGAGACCAGAGTCCAGAGTCCAGAGTCCAGAGTCCAGAGACCAGAGACCAGAGACCAGAGACCAGAGACCAGAGACCAGAGTCCAGAGTCCAGACCTGATACTTCAGACTCAATATTCGATACTCGATACTGATTCCACAAACTCTTTGTTTAAACAAACATGTGATTTTCCACATGAAAAGATAAAACTTTCTGTTCTGTTCCCACGTGTCTTTATATCTGTGTGTGGTCCCTGGTCTAGTCCTGGTCTAGTCCTGGTCTGGTCTAGTCCTGGTCTAGACCTGGTGTAGTCCTGGTTCAGTCCTGGTTTAGTTCTGGTTTAGACCTGGTGTAGTCCTGGTTCAGTCCTGGTTTAGTTCTGGTTCAGTCCTGGTTTAGTTCTGGTGTAGTCCTGGTTCAGTCCTGGTTCAGTTCTGGTTTAGTCCTGGTCTAGACCTGGTGTAGTCCTGGTTCAGTCCTGGTTTAGTTCTGGTTCAGTCCTGGTTTAGTTCTGGTGTAGTCCTGGTTCAGTCCTGGTTCAGTTCTGGTTTAGTCCTGGTTTAGTCCTGGTGTAGTCCTGGTTTAGTCCTGGTTCAGTTCTGGTTTAGTCCTGGTTCAGTTCTGGTTTAGTCCTGGTTTAGTCCTGGTTTAGTCCTGGTTAGTCCTGGTTTAGTCCTGGTTTAGTCCTGGTTTAGTCCTGGTTTAGTCCTGGTTTAGTCCTGG
>NW_026571036.1:474096-476596 GCF_026225935.1 Boleophthalmus pectinirostris
ACACACACACACACACAGACACATACACAGACACACACACATACACACACATACACATACACATACACACACATATACACATACACACACACACACACATACACACATACACACAGACACATACACACTCACTCACATACACACAGACACATACACATACACACAGACACACACAGACACATACACACATACACATACACACACAACATACACATACAGACACATACACACACACATACACACACACACACACACACATACACACATACACACACATACACACACATACACATACACACACACATTACACACATACACACACACACATACACACACACACACACCACACACACATACACACAGACACACACACACATACACACATACACACATACACACACACACATACACACATACACACATACATACACACACGACACACCACACACACACACACACATACACACAGACACGACATACACACACACATACACACATACACATACACACATACACACAGACACATACACACACACACACATACACACACACACACACACACACACACATACACACACACACATACACACACACGCATACACACACATACACACACACACATACACATACACACACAGACACACACACGCATACACACAGACACATACACACACATGTGCACACTCGCTGTTGCCGTGGGGATAAATCAGAGCTTTGGTTGAACTCAGAAAATAAAAGAAACAAACAAACGGCAGAAACACTGAAGGAACGACACACGTGTGAACAGAGACTTACACACAGTGTGACTCTGTAAAGCCCCGTTCACACTAGAGCCTCAGACTGTCTGTGTTTTTGCGAAGTGTGTCTAAACGCGCCTCCGGGCGTCGACGTCAGATTTGAAAAAGCTGAACTTTTCGTGTCAGACGCGACGTGTCGACCAATCAGAGACGAGTATCCAGAGAAGTGAGACTTTACATCAGGAAGAAAAAGAAAAACCCGAGAACCAGAGTCACAAACATGAGCCGAGTTTAACGTCCACGATCACTGAGCCTCCAGGACGATGGTCACAGTCGAGTCGATCTCCTCCGCTCATGTTTATGTGATAAAAACACTCAAGTCTCAGTTTGGTCTCACGTGGTTTTTGGAAAAGACCAGGACCAGACTCTTGTTTCCAGGACAACGGACGAACATCAAGTGTTTTTCTCCCGTTTGTCCAAGAGTCAAAGACAAAAACCAGATACAGACCAGGTCTGAGCAGGTCTCAAGACTCGGTGGGACTCGGTGGGACTCGGTGGGACTCGGTGGGACTCGGTGGGACTCGGTGGGACTCGGTGGGACTCGGTGGGTCTCGGTGGGACTCGGTGGGACTCGGTGGGACTCGGTGGGTCTCGGTGGGTCTCGGTGGGACTCGGTGGGACTCGGTGGGACTCGGTGGGACTCTTAGGATCGGTAGGACTCGGTAGGACTCGGTGGGACTCGGTGGGACTCGGTGGGACTCGGTGGGACTGTATAATTTGATCACAGGTGTTTTTCTGATTCTTGAACCACAGTTTGGTCCAAAGTTTTTCACTTTCGTCACGATTCAGATTCACAACAAACATTTTCATTAAACTTTAACTGTTAAATTCAGTTTGATTCAGAATTAAAACTCATGGAAACGTGGAAACTGGAATGTTCCAGGTTGAGCTTCGTCTCCATGGAGACTGACTGTTGGGGCTCGGAGGGTTTTGTGGTTTCACGTTTGAGGAGCAGGTTGTGGGTTCGACTCCTGGTGTCTCAGGTTTTTGTTTGTTTGGATCAGATTTAAAGCTCCTCCTTGTTTTGTCTTCGTCTTCGTCTTCGTCTTCGTCTCTCGTCTTCGTCTCTCGTCTTCGTCTTCGTCTTCGTTCTCGTCTCTCGTCTTCTCTCGTCCTCCTTCGTCATCTTCGTCTCTCTTCGTCTCTCGTCTCTCGTCTCTTCGTCTTCGTCTCTCGTCTTTCGTCTTCGTTCTTCGTCTTCGTCTCTCGTCTTCGTCTTCGTCTTCGTCTTCGTCTTCGTTCTCGTCTTCTTCGTCTCTCGTCTTCGTCTTCGGTCGTTCTTCGTCTCTCGTCTTCGTCTTCGTCTTCGTCTTCGTCTTCGTCTCTCGTCTTCGTCTCTCGTCTTCGTCTTCGCTTCGTCTTCGTCTTCGTCTCTCGTTTTCCTCCTTCGTCTTCGGTCTTCTCTTCGTCTCGTTTCGTCTCTTCGTCTTCTTCTTCGTCTTCCTCTTCGTCTTCGTCTCGTCTCTGTCTTCGTCTTCGTCTTCGTCTCGTCTCTCGTTCTTCGTCTCGTCTTCGTCGTCTCGTCTTCGTCTCTCTCTCGTCGTCTTCGTCTTCGTCTTCGTCTTCGTCTTCTGTCTCTTCGTCTTCGTCTCTCGTCGTCTCTTCGGTCGCTCGTCTTCGTCTTCGTCTTCGTCTTCGTCTTCGTCTTCGTCTTCGTCTCTCGTCTTCGTCTTCGTCCTTCGTCTTCGTCTTCGTCTTCGTCT
>NW_026571036.1:489096-514096 GCF_026225935.1 Boleophthalmus pectinirostris
ACCAGACCAGAGTCCAGACCAGAGTCTAGACCAGAATCCAGACCAGAGTCCAGACCAGAGTCCAGACCAGAGTCCAGACCCAGAGTCCAGACCCAGAGTCCAGACGCAGCAGGAGCAGTTCTGGTTCTGTCCGGGTTCAGATGACCTGAAGTGGTGGACTGATGTGATGACTCCCTCCCCGAGAACCAAGAACATGAAGGACGAACCAAGAACAACATGAAACCAACAAACTGGACTCACGCTTCTGTCCAGACGCTGCACCACCTCAGGACCAGGACCAGGACCAGGACCAGGACCAGAGCAGCTCGTCCGGACCTGAAGTCCACAGAACTCACCACCGTCTGGAACCAGAACATGGAGGACAGAACCTCTGGACCATCTGACCAACCGGACCCAGGACCAGACCAAGGATCAGACCAAGGACCAGACCAAGGACCAGACCAAGGACCAGACCAAAGACCAGACCAAGGACCAGACCAAAGACCAGACCAAGGACCAGACCAAGGACCAGACCCAGGACCAGACCAAAGGACCAGACCCAGGACCAGACCTCAGCCCCGTCCTGAGGTTCTGCAGTGAGTTTTCTGAGTCTTTCTCTCTGTTTCTCTCAGATCTTCTGCTCTGATGTGGTGAGTTTGTACAAAGTTCTACATGTTCCTGTTTGATGAGTTCTTGATGAAAACGTGAGATGAAGACGACTCGTGGTTTTAACGGAAACATCGGTGTTGAGAATCGGACGTGTCACTGTTTTCTCAGGAAACAGACGCTCCACAATCGGACCAGTTTTGTTTGGTTTGTCGGTGTAAAAGTTCCACTCTGGAGTTTGTCTGCTGCAGAATAACAGTTTTATTTCCTGGTGCGACCAAATAATCGAACTGTCGAAGTGAAAACGTCCTCAGAGTCTGATCCTGACGTTGGTCTGGTTCCTGAGCCGGTTTCACTTGGTTTGAACCATGTGACCTCGCGGCGTCAGGATTCATTCGCTCGACGGTCGACGCTTTAAACCTCGCGGCGTCTTCAGATCGTCGAGTGTTTTGTGATTCTGATTCTTGATCGAGTCTCTGCACTGATATAAACTGAACAGAGACAGTAGGGGGCGCTGCACTGATATAAACTGAACAGACAGTAGGGGGCGCTGCACTGATATAAACTGAACAGTGATATAAACTGAACAGAGACAGTAGGGGGCGCCACACTGATATAAACTGAACAGAGACAGTAGGGGGCGCCACACTGATATAAACTGAACAGACAGTAGGGGGCGCTGCACTGATATAAACTGAACAGACAGTAGGGGGCGCCACACTGATATAAACTGAACAGACAGTAGGGGGCGCTGCACTGATATAAACTGAACACTGATATAAACTGAACAGAGACAGTAGGGGGCGCTGCACTGATATAAACTGAACAGAGACAGTAGGGGGCGCTGCACTGATATAAACTGAACAGAGACAGTAGGGGGCGCTGCACTGATATAAACTGAACAGAGGCAGTAGGGGGCGCCACACTGATATAAACTGAACAGAGACAGTAGGGGGCGCCACACTGATATAAACTGAACAGAGACAGTAGGGGGCGCTGCACTGATATAAACTGAACAGAGGCAGTAGGGGGCGCCGCACTGATATAAACTGAACAGAGGCAGTAGGGGGCGCCACACTGATATAAACTGAACAGAGACAGTAGGGGGCGCTGCACTGATATAAACTGAACAGACAGTAGGGGGCGCTGCACTGGACTCACAGAAAAGTGTTTGAATCTTTACAGTTTTGACCAAAAACTCACAGGACACGAACAACGACTTTAAATCACACTGAAGACGAAGAGAAGAGGAAGAAGAAAGGAGGAGAGAAGAAAGAGAAAGAGGAAGGGAGAGAACGACAGAGCAGAGAACAAAGACAGTGAGAGAGGAGAGAGAGAAGGAAGAAAGTGATACTGAAGAAGAGGAGAAGACAATAAAACATTATTACAGAATATGAGACGCCCAGAGACACACTCCTCTTCCTCTTTTATCTTTTCCTCTTTTATCTTTTCCTCTTTTCCTCTTTTCCTCTTTTCCCTGCTCTCTCGTTCTTTATCTGTCCACTGTTTATATGTTCACACTGGTCCTGCTTTATTTAGTCCTGGTTTAGTCCTGGTTCAGTCCTGGTTTAGTCCTGGTTCAGTTCTGGTTCAGTTCTGGTTCAGTCCTGGTTTAGTCCTGGTTTAGTTGAATTTTTAACATTTTGTGTAATGAACGACGAGTGACTCCGTCCACAAAGAACTCCTGCACCTGTCGTCATGTGACCCTGCACCTGTCGTCATGTGACCCTGCACCTGTCGTCATGTGACCCTGCACCTGTCGTCATGTGACCCTGCACCTGTCGTCATGTGACCCTGCACCTGTCGTCATGTGACCCTGCACCTGTCGTCGTGTCTGTGAGGTTGAGGAGATTTAATTGAGCCCAGAGTGAATCATTTATTTTAATTAAACTGAGAAGGGAATAAAAAAACCAGAACATCAATAAAATATAAACCAGAATATTTGAAATATGAGAATATTTTATATATATTTAAATATATTTAAATATATATATGTGTGTATATGTGTATGTGTGTGTTAGAACAAGTCAGAGTGTTATACATATATATATATATATATACACACACACACATATATATATATGTGTATATATATATATATATATATATATATATATATATATATGTGTATATATATATATGTGTATATATATAGTGTTTTATATATTTTCGTCCCTGTGTTTCTGTATTTGATCTTTTAACGACAGAATCACACAGATGTGATGTTTGGATCTTTGCTCCTAAAACCCAAACAGACCTGATCTTTAACACGACACTTCAGGTCACTCAGGTCATGTTCGTCCAGCTCCAGGTCAGAGTCTGAGTCTGGTCAGTGCAGGAAAGTGACACTAGTGAGTTTATTTCTGTTTGGGGGATCGATGTTTTCAGGACAAACTGGAGGAGTTTTTTTATCTGAACTGGACGAGTTTTGAAATGTTTGTCAAAGAAACATGTGAGCGCAGCTACAGGTCGACCTGACTCCAACGACAACGACAAATAAAGATCGTGAGTCAAACACGAGGAGGAGAAAGAGTCAAACAAACGAAGAGTCCTGAACATGTGACCAACAACTGCACCAAGACCAGAGTTTATCCTGCCTCTGTAAACTCAACACACTCTGTGTGACCAGGTCGTGTCCCGCGCACATGTGTGACACTTCTGCAGTGTTTAAAGTTCACACTGGAGACACACACGAGGAGCATGAACCTGGAAACATGAACAACAAACAACAAAACTCACATTTCACCAAAAAAATCCAACTGAAAATGCAACTGAAGGAGAATCTGTGACTGTGTCCAGCTCCTCCAGATGTTTGACTCCAGATGTTTGACTCCAGATGTTTGACTCCAGATGTTTGACTCCAGATGTTTGACTCCAGGTGTTTGACTCCAATGTTTGACTCCAGATGTTTGACTCCAGATGTTTGACTCCAGATGTTTGACTCCAGATCTTTGACTCCAAATGTTTGACTCCAGATGTTTGACTCCAGATGTTTGACTCCAGGTGTTTGACTCCAGATGTTTGACTCCAGATGTTTGACTCCAGATGTTTGACTCCAGGTGTTTGACTCCAGGTGTTTGACTCCAGATGTTTGACTCCAGATGTTTGACTCCAGATGTTTGACTCCAGATGTTTGACTCCAGTTTTGATGTTTGACTCCATTTGACTCCAATGTTTGACTCCAGATGTTTGACTCCAGGTGTTTGACTCCAGATGTTTGACTCCAGATGTTTGACTCCAGATGTTTGATGTTTGACTCCAGGTGTTTGACTCCAGATGTTTGACTCCATGTTTGACTCCTTTGACTCCAGACTCCATGTTTGACTCCAGATGTTTGACTCCAGATGTTTGACTCCAGACTCCAGTGTTTGACTCCATTTTGACTCCAGATGTTTGACTCCAGATGTTTGACTCCAGATGTTTGACTCCATGTTTGACTCCAGATGTTTGACTCCTCCATGTTTGACTCCAGTGTTTGACTCCAGATGTTTGACTCCAGATGTTTGACTCCAGCAGATGTTTGACTCCATGTTTGATGTTTGACTCCAGATGTTTGACTCCGTGTTTGACTCCAGTTTGATGTTTGACTCCAGATGTTTGACTCCAGGTGTTTGACTCCAGGTGTTTGACTCCAGGTGTTTGACTCCAGAATGTTTGACTCCAGATGTTTGACTCCATGTTTGACTCCAGGTGTTTGACTCCATTGATGTTTGACTCCAGATGTTTGACTCCAGATGTTTGACTTGTTTGACTCCAGATGTTTGACTCCAGATGTTTGACTCCAGATGTTTGACTGTTTGACTCCAGATGTTTGACTCCAGATGTTTGACTCCAGATGTTTGACTCCAGATGTTTGACTCCAGGTGTTTGACTCCAGGTGTTTGACTCCAGGTGTTTGACTCCAGATGTTTGACTCCAGGTGTTTGACTCCAGGTGTTTGACTCCAGATGTTTGACTCCAGATGTTTGACTCCAGGTGTTTGACTCCAGTTTGACTCCAGATGTTTGACTCCAGGTGTTTGACTCCA
The DNA here is from genome assembly GCF_026225935.1 of Boleophthalmus pectinirostris. Taxonomy (NCBI): domain Eukaryota; kingdom Metazoa; phylum Chordata; class Actinopteri; order Gobiiformes; family Gobiidae; genus Boleophthalmus; species Boleophthalmus pectinirostris. The sequence continues at coordinate 493,709 of NW_026571036.1, forward strand.
GGTGTTTGACTCCAGGTGTTTGACTCCAGATGTTTGACTCCAGATGTTTGACTGGTTCCTCTGGTGAAGTTCTGGTCTGATTCTTGGTGTTGTCATGAGGCCAGTGAGACGAGGAGACGAGGGGACGAGGAGACGAGGGGACGAGGGGACGAGGAGACGAGGAGACGAGGGACGACGGGGACGAGGGACGGGGGGAGGGACGAGGAGACGAGGGGACGAGGGAGACGAGGGGACGAGGAGGACGAGGGACGGGGACGAGGGGACGGGACGAGGGACGAGGGACGGGACGGGACGAGGAGGGGACGAGGGGACGGGGACGAGGGACGAGGGGACGAGGGGACGAGGGGACGAGGGGACGAGGGAGACGAGGGGACGAGGAGACGAGGAGACGAGGGGACGAGGGGACGAGGGGACGAGGGGACGAGGGGACGAGTCTCATTCTTCTGTTTGGTCTTAATTTTTAGTCGAGGATCAAATATTTATTTCACTCAATCAAATAAAAATCAGTTTATAGATTTTCTATAAAGTTCAAATAATAAAACTGTTTATTTATTTCAGTAAAAAAACGACAAAATAAACAACAAATAAAAAACTGATTTACTCCAAAGTCTGAGGAGAAACACTTTTACTCACCAAACTCTGTTTATATAAACTGTGTTTATATAAACAGAGTTTATATAAACTGTGTTTCTATAAACAGAGTTTATATAAAGTGTGTTTCTATAAAGTGTCGAGTTTCTATAAACACTTTAAGTCTTTTATATTTTGACTCTGTTTATATTAAATCTGAAGTTCTGTGTTTATATAAATTATTTTTATTTAAAGTCTGTAGTTTGTTTGTATAAATTCTGCTTCTTGTGTGATTCTAGTTTTTTTTTTTTTTGATTCTTTTTTTCTCGTCTTCGTCGACTTCGCTCCATTTGTCTCATAGCAACAGAAAAGAAGAACTGATCTGTACAGAAAGAGACGGAGGAGAAGAAAGAGAGGGAAGAGAGAAAGAGAGGGAGGAGAGGAGGAGAAGATGAGGAGGAGAGGAGGAGGAGAAGAGGAGAGGAGGAGGAGAGAGGAGAGGAGGAGAGGAGGAGGAGAGAGAAGAGGAGGAGGAGGAGGAGAGAGAGGAGGAGAGAGGAGGAGGAGAAGAGGAGAGAGGAGGAGGAGAGGAGGAGAGGAGGAGGAGGAGGAGGAGGAGGAGGAAGGAGGAGGAAGAGGAGGAGGAGGAGGAGGAGGGAGGAGGAGGAGGAGGAGGAGGAGGAGGAGGAGGAGGAGGAGGAGGAGAGAGGAGGAGAGGAGGAGAGGAGGAGGAGGAGGAGGAGGAGGAGAGGAGGAGGAGGAGAGGAGGAGAGGAGGAGGAGGAGAGGAGAGGAGGAGGAGAGGAGAGAGAGAGGAGAGAGGAGGAGGGGAGGAGGAGAGGAGGAGAGAGGAGGAGAGAGGAGGAGAGGAGGAGGAGGAGGAGGAGAAGAGGAGAAGAGGAGGAGGAGAGGAGTTGTGACCCTGGAGTTGAGGCCTAAGACTGTGACAGAGAAAGAGAGGGATGGAGGATGGAGGATGGAGGATGGAGGGATGGAGGATGGAGGGATGGAGGGATGGAGGATGGAGGATGGAGGATGGAGGATGGAGGATGGAGGATGGAGGGATGGAGGGATGGAGGATGGAGGGATGGAGGATGGAGGGGTGAGTCACATGAGGCGTGAACAGGGGCATTGTGGGTAAAGAACAGAATTAGTGATGATCCAGAAACTCACATCTATGAAACTGAACCAGGACTAAACCAGGACTAAACCAGGACTAAACCAGGACTAAACCAGGACTAAACCAGGACTAAACCAGGACTAAACCAGGACTAAACCAGGACTAAACCAGGACTAAACCAGGTCTAAACCAGGACTAAACCAGGACTAAACCAGGACTAAACCAGGACTAAACCAGGACTAAACCAGGACTAAACCAGGACTAAACCAGGACTAAACCAGGTCTAAACCAGGACTAAACCAGGACTAAACCAGGACTAAACCAGGTCTACAGTTCTTCTTCTTCTTCTTCTTCTTCTTCTCACTTCGCCTCTTCTCTTCCTAAAAATACTTTCCCCGACTTTCAAACTTTAAACCTTCCTCCTCCTCGTCCTCCTCCTCTTCTTCTTCTTCTTTCTCTCCGTTCTTCCCTCTTTTCTTTTCAGTTTTTACTCGAGTTAAATTTAAATCTCAAAGTTTGTGATAAAAATCCAGCAGCAGGAGTCTGGAGGACCTGGACCTGGACCTGGACCTGGACCTGGACTGGACCTGGACCTGGACCTGGACCTGGACCTGGACCTGGACCAAACCCTTTTTATTCTGTCATTGTTTCATTTAAAAGAGTTTTATTTTTCACAAACGAAGAAACGAAACAGAAACTAAACCAGGACTAAACCAGGACTAAACCAGGACTAAACCAGGTCTAAACCAGAACTAAACCAGGTCTAAACCAGATCTAAACAGTTTGTTCTATTTTAAATCTGCTCTTGGGTTTTTAGTCGAGTTTGCAGGAGATGTTTTTCTGAGGGATGAATTTGAACTTGAACTCTCCCTTTTTCCTCTGCGTCTCTCCCTTTCTCTCTCTCTCTCTCTCTTTCTCTCTCTCTCTCTCTCTTTCTCTCTCTCTCTCTCTCTCTCTCTCTCTCTCTCTTCTCTCTTTCTCTCTCTCTCTCTCTTTCTCTCCCTCTCTCTCTCTCTCTCTCTCTCTCTCTCTTCTCTGCGTCTCTTTCTTTCTCTCTTTTCTTTTTTCTCTCTTTTTCTCGTCGGAGCCGCATGTTTTTCAAAGACAGAAAAAGAGGAAATGAGCTCCACAGGGACCAACACAGAACTAAACCAGGACTAAACCAGGACTAAACCAGGACTAAACCAGGACTAAACCAGGACTAAACCAGGACTAAACCAGACTAAACCAGGACTAAACCAGGACTAAAACAGGACTAAACCAGAAACCAGACTAAACCAGGACTAAACCAGGACTGAACCAGGACTAAAACCAGGACTAAAACCAGGTCTAAACCAGGACTAAACCAGGACTAAACCAGGACTAAACCAGGACTAAACCAGGACTGAACCAGGACTGAACCAGGACTAAAACCAGGACTAAAACCAGGACTAAACCAGGACTAAACCCAGGACTAAACCAGGACTAAACCAGGACTAAAACCAGGACTGAACCAGGACTAAACCAGGACTAAACCAGGACTAAACCAGGACTAAACCAGGACTAAACCAGGACTAAACCAGGACTAAACCAGGACTAAACCAGGACTAAAACCAGGACTAAAACCAGGACTGAACCAGGACTAAACCAGGACTAAACCAGGACTAAACCAGGACTAAACCAGGACTGAACCAGGACTGAACCAGGACTAAACCAGGACTGAAACCAGGACTGAACCAGGACTAAACCAGGACTGAAACCAGGACTAAAACCAGGACTAAAACCAGGTCTAAACCAGGACTAAAACCAGGTCTAAACCAGGTCTAAACCAGGACTAAACCAGGACTAAACCAGGACTAAACCAGGACTAAACCAGGACTAAAACCAGGACTAAACCAGGACTGAACCAGGACTAAAACCAGGACTAAAACCAGGTCTAAACCAGGACTAAAACCAGGTCTAAACCAGGTCTAAACCAGGACTAAAACCAGGTCTAAACCAGGACTAAACCAGGACTAAACCAGGACTGAACCAGGACTGAACCAGGACTAAAACCAGGACTAAAACCAGGTCTAAACCAGGACTAAAACTCGGTCTAAACCGGGTCTAGACCAGGTCTTCTAGCGGCTCTAAACCGGGTCTAGACCAGGTCTTCTAGCGGCTCTAAACCGGGTCTAGACCAGGTCTTTGAGTGGGTCTTTTTCAGTCCTGGGTCTTTGTCTGCACTGCGCTCGGGGAAAACTCCAGTGTATTTATCATATCTCCCATCATGCACCAGGGCCTCGCTCTCTCTCTCTCTCTCTCATCCCCCTCTCTCTCTCTCCTTTTCTGTTCCCTCTTTCACCATTTTCCTCTTCTCTCCATCTCTCCTTCCTCCTCTCTCAGTATTTTACTCTTTCTCCTTTTTCCTCTTCTCATCCCCCTCTCCCTCCTCTCTCTCTCTCCCTTTACCTCTCCTCTCTCTCGCCCAAACCCTCCCCCTCTTTATTTTGCTGCATTCTGTCTTTCTCCTCCTCCTCCCTCTCTCCTCCTCCTCCTCTTTTACCTCTCCCTCTGTCCTCTCCTCTTTCTCTCCCTCTCTCCTCCTTTCCCCTCCTCTCCTCTAGATAATCCTCTCCCTCCCTCACCCCTTTCTCTCCCTCTGTCTATCTCTTTCTTCTCTCTCTACCTTTTCCCTCTCTCTCCCTCTCTCTCTCCTTCTCTCTCTCTTTTTCCTTGCTCTCCTCTCTCTCTCTCTCTCTCCTTCTCTCTCTCCTTCTCGTTCTCTCTTTCTTTCTGACAGGTGACTGATGTTTTGCTGTTTCTAAATCTCTCTGACTCTCCCACTGAGCCTGTCTCTCGTTTACCAACGCTCTGCACTTTCCTCTCCTCTTTCATCCTCTCTCTCTCCTCTCTCCTCTCTCCTCTTCCCTCTTTCCTCTCCTCTTTCCTCTCCTCTTTCCTTTGTCCTCTTTCATCCTCTCTCTTTCTTCTTTGGTTTGTTCTTTCTGATCTTTTTCTGGAGTTTGGAGCTCGAGTCGAGACACACAGACGGAGAGAGAGAGAGAGAGAGAGAGAGAGAGAGAGAGAGAGAGAGAGAGACGAGAGAGAGAGAGAGAGAGAGAGAGAGAGAGAGAGAGACGAGAGAGAGAGAGAGAGAGAGAGAGAGAGAGAGAGAGAGAGAGAGAGAGAGAGAGAGAGAGAGAGAGAGAGAGAGAGAGAGAGAGAGAGAGAGAGAGACGAGAGAGAGAGAGAGAGAGAGAGAGAGAGAGAGAGAGAGAGAGAGAGAGAGAGAGAGAGAGAGAGAGAGAGAGAGAGAGAGAGAGAGAGAGAGAGAGAGAGAGAAGAGAGAGAGAGAGAGAGAGAGAGAGAGAGAGACGAGAGAGAGAGAGAGAGAGAGAGAGAGAGAGAGAGAGAGAGAGAGAGAGAGAGAGAGAGGAGAGAGAGAGAGAGAGAGAGAGAGAGAGAGAGAGAGAGAGAGAGAGAGAGAGAGAGAGAGAGAGAGAGAGAGAGAGAGAGAGAGAGAGAGAGAGAGAGAGAGATGAGAGAGAGAGAGAGAGAGAGAGAGAGAGAGAGAGAGAGAGAGAGAGAGAGAGAGAGAGAGAGAGAGAGAGAGAGAGAGAGAGAGAGAGAGAGAGAGAGAGAGAGAGAGAGAGAGAGAGAGAGAGAGAGAGAGAGAGAGAGAGAGAGAGAGAGAGAGAGAGGGAAAGAGACAAAGAGAGAAAAGGAGAAAGAGAGGGAGAGAAAGACAGAAAGAGAAACAGAGGTGAGAAAGAGAGAGGGAAAAGGGAGAAAGAAGGAGAGAGAGAGAGAGAGAGAGAGAGAGAGAGAGAGAGAGAGAGAGAGAGAGAGAGAGACAAGGACAGATGTGTTTTGTTTCTGCTGCAGAAACAGAAGTGACCTCAGGGGCATAAAAGAGGGAGTATTATACTTGTGTGAGTGTTATGAGTCATGAGTGTGGTTAGTAAAAGTGCCGTGTGGATAAAAGTGCCATTAGTAAAAGTGTCATAGTAAAAGTGTCATGTGGATAAAACTGTCGTTAGTAAAAGTGCCATTAGTAAAAGTGTCGTTGGTAAAAGTGTCATTGGTAAAAATGTTGTTAATAAAAGTGCCGTGGGTTAAAGTGTCATATTAAAAGTGTCGTAGTAAAAGTGTCGTTAGTAAAAGTGCCATTAGTAAAAGTGTCGTTAGTAAAAGTGTCGTAGTAAAAGTGCCATTAGTAAAAGTGCCATTAGTAAAAGTGTCGTAGTAAAAGTGTGGTTAATAAAAGTGCCATTAGTAAAAGTGTCGTAGTAAAAGTGTGGTTAATAAAAGTGCCATTAGTAAAAGTGTCATAGTAAAAGTGTCGTTGGTAAAAATGTTGTTAATAAAAGTGCAGTGGGCAAAAGTGTCATATTAAAAGTGTCGTAGTAAAAGTGTTGTAGTAAAAGTGTGGTTAATAAAAGTGCCATGTGGATAAAAATGCCGTTGGTAAAAGTGCCGTGTGGATAAAAGTGCCGTGTGGATAAAAGTGCCGTTAGTAAAAGTGTCATAGTAAAAGTGTCGTGTGGATAAAACTGTCGTTAGAAAAAGTGTCGTGTGGATAAAACTGTCGTTTAGTAAAAGTGTCGTTGGTAAAAGTGTCATTGGTAAAAATGTTATTAATAAAAGTGCCATGGGTAAAAGTGTCGTATTAAAAGTGTCGTAGTAAAAGTGTTGTAGTAAAAGTGTCGGTAGTAAAAGTGTGGTTAGTAAAAGTGTCGTGTGGATAAAAGTGCCGTGTGGATAAAAGTGTCGTGTGGATAAAAGTGCCGTGTGGATAAAAGTGCCGTGTGGATAAAAGTGCCGTGTGGATAAAAGTGCCGTGTGGATAAAAGTGCCGTGTGGATAAAAGTGCCGTGTGGATAAAAGTGTCGTGTGGATAAAAGTGCCGTGTGGATAAAAGTGCCGTGTGGATAAAAGTGCCGTGTGGATAAAAGTGTCGTGTGGATAAAAGTGCCGTGTGGATAAAGGTGCCGTGTGGATAAAAGTGTCGTGTGGATAAAAGTGTCGTGTGGATAAAAGTGCCGTGTGGATAAAAGTGTCGTGTGGATAAAAGTGTCGTGTGGATAAAAGTGTCGTGTGGATAAAGGTGCCGCGGGGGTTTGCAGTGCAGCATTAGCGTTAGCATTAGCAGGTCGGGGCTAAAGCTAACGCGCTGGACTGTGAAATAAAAGTGTGTCCACATCATTAACTCCAAACATCACGGCGCCGCACTTTACTCCCAGAAAAAGAGGGAGGAGGACGGAGAGAGAGAGAAGAAGAAAGGAAAGAGAGAGAGAGAGAGGGAGAGAGAGAGGACAGAGGGACAGATGGACAGATGGAGGACGAGACAGAGACAGTAGAAGTTTGAGTGGGACACACTGTTCAGTCCTGCTCCTGCTCACAAATCCCACAGGACGAGGACGTTCACTTTCTAAAGAAGCAGAAAGAAAAATGTGTAAAATGTGTGAAAAATTAAACCACGTCCACAAGTTTAATCTTTTTAAAATGTTTTTATTTATGTCAAATCGAATCTGCAGCACAAACCACGAGACAAACACAATCATCTGTTTATTTCACTTCACTCACATTTACTTTGTGGGACTGAAGTTTATTCTTCTGCCGACTGCTCCCACATCCTGCAGGACCGCTCCTGCCGCTCCTGCAGGACCGCTCCTGCCCGCTCCTGCCCGCTCCTGCAGGACCGCTCCTGCCCGCTCCTGCAGGACCGCTCCTGCAGGACCGCTCCTGCCGCTCCTGCAGGACCGCTCCTGCCCGCATCCTGCAGGACCGCTCCTGCCCGCTCCTGCAGGACCGCTCCTGCCCGCTCCTGCAGACCGCTCCTGCCCGCTCCTGCCCGCTCCTGCAGGACCGCTCCTGCCCGCTCCTGCAGGACCGCTCCTGCCCGCTCCTGCAGGACCGCTCCTGCCCGCTCCCGCCCGCTCCTGCAGGACCGCTCCTGTCTGAGTCTGAGGTTGTGTATCTGTTCGTTGTGGTTGTATGTCGTCATTTGTTGTGTTTGTGTGTGTGTTTTGTGCGTCAGGTTGTGTTTGTGTGTGTGTTTTGTGCGTCAGGTTGTGTTTGTGTGTGTGTTTTGTGCGTCTGAGGTTGTGTTTGTGTGTGTGTTTTGTGCGTCAGGTTGTGTTGTGTGTGTGTTTTGTGCGTCAGGTTGTGTTTGTGTGTGTGTTTTGTGCGTCAGGTTGTGTTTGTGTGTGTGTTTTGTGCGTCAGGTTGTGTTTGTGTGTGTGTTTTGTGCGTCAGGTTGTGTTTGTGTGTGTGTTTTGTGCGTCTGAACGGCTGACAGTGTTTTGACGTTTAATCTCGTGTCATTATCCTGTCGTTGTCTCGTCGTTGTCTTGTCGTGGTCGTCGTGTCGTCGGTGTGTGTGTGTGTGTGTGTGTGCGTTGGCGAGCGTGCAGTTGGCGGTGTGTGTGTGTGTGGTTTTGTGTGCGACGGTTCCTGGTGTATAATTATCCTCTCAGAGTCGACATTAACCCGAGCGCGAGCGGCTTCACTCTGACACCGAGGACACAACAACACGCTTTGTTTGATAAACACTGAGGAGGACGAGAACAGACGCAGCTTCATCTTCATCTTCTACATCAGCTTCATCAGCTTCAGCTTCATTCATCATCTACATCATCTACATCAGCTTCATCTTCATCAGCTTCATCATCTTCAGCTTCATCTTCTACATTTTCATCTTCATCATCGTCTGAAGACTCTTTACTTTGCTCCTTCTGACGCTTTAAGATTCGTTTATTTCACAAAACAAAACCAAAAGCTGGAGAGAGACACAGAGACGCTTAAATAAGACTAAAACAATAACTGCTTCTACAAACTTATTCACACGAGACGAACGACTCAAGGAAACAACACAGAGGACACCACCTAATGACATCATCAGGTGGAACCAAGTGTTTTGACATCAGGAGACATTTTTATTTATTTTGTTTAGTTTCATCGACCAAATCTGTCCAATAGTTTTATTTATTTATTATTTATTTAAAGTTGCATTGTTACCACTTTATCTGGAATGTTCCACAGTGTGGCATTAAACCTTTCTGTCTCCATGGAGACCGAGGCAGACGCAGGTCCAGGTCAGATCTGTGGAGAGGCGACCCCCCCACAGTCAGAATGTTTGTTTTTTTGAGGTGTTTTTGAGACATAAAACCTCCTGTAACTGAATAAATGTAAAGTGGAGCTGTTTAAAGTCACACTGCGGAACATTCCAGAAAATGAAATAACATCTCCATAGAAACGAGCAGGTGACGGACGCCAAACCAGAAAGTGACACAGTGCAGCTTTAATACAGGCCTGAACTTTCTGCTGCTTGAGGTTTTCTGAGGTTTTCTTCAACAGAGAGTTTAGTTTTTTCTTGTTTTCTCGGTTCTGGTCTCGGTTCCGGTCTCGGTTCCGGTCTCAGTTCCGGTCTAGGATCTGGTCTCGGTTCTGGTCTCGGATCTGGTCTCGGTTTTGGTCTCAGTTCTGGTCTCAGATTTGGTCTCGGTTCCGGTCTCGGTTCCGGTCTCGGTTCCGGTCTCAGTTCCGGTCTCAGTTCTGGTCTAGGATCTGGTCTCGGTTCCGGTCTCGGTTCTGGTCTCGGTTCTGGTCTCGGTTCTGGTCTCGTCTCTTTTTTGGTTTTCTTCAGTATTTTTGTTCCACAGAAACACTGAGTGTAAATCTGCTGTTTTTGCAGTGAAGTTTTGCAGAAATATCAAAATATCGATATATCGTTTGGTTTAACGCTCTGATTCAGTATCGATATCGTTTTCTGTTGTATCGATAAATCACCAAGAGGATTTTTTTGGTTTATTTTGTTAAATAATTTAGTTCCAGCTTCAGTTTTGAAACTCGTTTCTGCGACACATTTGACATTTTCACTGTTTTGACAATTTTAATATTTGTGTTTCATTTGAACTTTGCACAAGAAAAAGTGATTTAACAAAAACTTTTAGAATCACAGATAAGATTTACATTTGATTTTATTGAACTGTATTGAATCGATTTAAAATATATCGTATGGAATCCCTCTGCTGCATCGAGGTTTGTATCGTGTCATAAACATAATGATCTCAGCTCTGGTTTGTCAGAAAACCTCCAGCTCCAGATGATGTTGTTGTTGTTGTTGTTGTTGTTGTTGTAAAACTCTTTGTACAAAACAGATTTTGTCAGTAAAAATGGGACCTTCACTAAATCCGTGAGTCGACAAAATGAAGGAGAAGGACGAGAGCGACAGAAACGACTTTACAACACCAGGATCCAAACTCTGACAAACTGATTCTCACTTTTTATTTAGACTTTTGATGAAGATATGTTCACGTTCTGAGCTGAAGTTGAGTCTGAGTCACGTTGTTTGTTTGTTTGTTTATTTGTTTGTTTGTTTGTTTATTTATTTGTTTGTTTGTTTGTTTTCCAGGTGTTCGACTCTTCACTACGACTCAGATCTTCCTCCCACCTCCATCATCATCACCTTCCACAACGAGGCTCGCTCCACCTTACTCCGAACGGTCCGCAGGTGAGTCCCACACCTGTCCACAGGGGGCGCTGCACCTGCTCTGTGTGTGTGTGTGTGTGTCTGTGTGTCTGTGTGTGTGTGTGTGTGTGTGTGTGTGTGTGTGTGTGTGTGTGTTAGGCCAGTCGTACACTGTGCGATTTTTGACCCTTTTTGAGCCGATTTTTCGTTCGTGCGACTGTTTTGGGGCTGAGTTTTGGCTTCATCGTGTGTTGTGCTTCGTGTAGTTTTCATGGGGTAAAGAACCGATGAATGACTCACGATCAGCTCCCGATCCACATTCGTAGGTCACAAGAAAATCAAACTTGTTTGAAACCCAGTCGCCTCTCGTGAGGATTTCGCTCTGTTGAAGTTGTTCCACGAACCGATTTGCCAGAATCTGTCAGACTGAGCAGGTGCAGACGCAGAAGCGGCTCAGCTTTGTGTCTCCGCACATCTGTGGTTTTCTACTTCCGGAACAACAACTTTGAAAACTCCGGTCGTTCATGTGAACGTACAGTGTGAACAGGCAAGTCGCATCCGAGCATCGGTTTGTTCAGTGTGAACATGATTCGTGAGCTGTGAACTGTTAAACCCTGTGATTTGGTCAAACAGTTTAAACTGGAGCTGAGTGACACGACCGAAAATATCACACAGTGTTCGTCTGGCATTAGACTCAGGTGTGTGAAGTCTCCTGAACACACAAACACGTCAACAACACGTCAGTGGTTTGTGTTTTATTTGTGCTGCAGACAGTTGGTTTTGTGTGGTTCTGGTTCTTCTGCGTCGCCGTGAACTTTCTGCTGGTAAAATGTTGGATTATCTCTGAGTTTGTAGTTGATGAAATCTCAGATCTTGGAATAAATCGTTGAAATGATCTGGAGTCGATCGTGTCACTGGTTCCTGAACAGAATCTGATCTGGGTTAAAGTTGGTCACATCATCAAAGTTTAAGTCTGAGGATTTTAAAAACACAGTGAGTTTGTTTGTTCAGGTCGTGAACCTCGGGAAAAAACCTGAAATAAACGAGTCTCACCTCAGTTTCTCCAAACTCCAACAGAATCATTTAAATCAACAACAGATGAAAGACGCAGAAACGTTCAGCTTCAGGAACACGACAGTTTCAGAACATTTAAAGGAACATGTGAAGTATAATACTCCCCACAGGTATAATACTCCCCACAGGTATAATACTCCCCACAGGTATAATACTCCCCACAGGTATAATACTCCCCACAGGTATAATACTCCCTCTGAAATACTCCACAGGTATAATACTCCCTCTGAAATACTCCCCACAGGTATAATACTCCCTCTGAAATACTCCACACAGGTATAATACTCCCTCTGAAATACTCCACAGGTATAATACTCCCTCTGAAATACTCCCCACAGGTATAATACTCCCTCTGAAATACTCCACAGGTATAATACTCCCTCTGAAATACTCCACAGGTATAATACTCCCTCTGAAATACTCCCCACAGGTATAATACTCCCTCTGAAATACTCCACAGGTATAATACTCCCTCTGAAATACTCCACAGGTATAATACTCCCTCTGAAATACTCCCCACAGGTATAATACTCCCTCTGAAATACTCCACAGGTATAATACTCCCTCTGAAATACTCCACACAGGTATAATACTCCCTCTGAAATACTCCACAGGTATAATACTCCCTCTGAAATACTCCACAGGTATAATACTCCCTCTGAAATACTCCACAGGTATAATACTCCCTCTGAAATACTCCACAGGTATAATACTCCCTCTGAAATACTCCACACAGGTATAATACTCCCTCTGAAATACTCCACAGGTATAATACTCCCTCTGAAATACTCCACAGGTATAATACTCCCTCTGAAATACTCCACAGGTATAATACTCCCTCTGAAATACTCCACACAGGTATAATACTCCCTCTGAAATACTCCCCACAGGTATAATACTCCCTCTGAAATACTCCACAGGTATAATACTCCCTCTGAAATACTCCACACAGGTATAATACTCCCTCTGAAATACTCCACAGGTATAATACTCCCTCTGAAATACTCCACAGGTATAATACTCCCTCTGAAATACTCCACACAGGTATAATACTCCCTCTGAAATACTCCACACAGGTATAATACTCCCTCTGAAATACTCCACACAGGTATAATACTCCCTCTGAAATACTCCACACAGGTATAATACTCCCTCTGAAATACTCCACACAGGTATAATACTCCCTCTGAAATACTCCCACAGGTATAATACTCCCTCTGAAATACTCCACAGGTATAATACTCCCTCTGAAATACTCCACACAGGTATAATACTCCCTCTGAAATACTCCCCACAGGTATAATACTCCCTCTGAAATACTCCACAGGTATAATACTCCCTCTGAAATACTCCACACAGGTATAATACTCCCTCTGAAATACTCCACAGGTATAATACTCCCTCTGAAATACTCCACACAGGTATAATACTCCCTCTGAAATACTCCACAGGTATAATACTCCCTCTGAAATACTCCACACAGGTATAATACTCCCTCTGAAATACTCCACAGGTATAATACTCCCTCTGAAATACTCCACACAGGTATAATACTCCCTCTGAAATACTCCACAGGTATAATACTCCCTCTGAAATACTCCACACAGGTATAATACTCCCTCTGAAATACTCCACACAGGTATAATACTCCCTCTGAAATACTCCACACAGGTATAATACTCCCTCTGAAATACTCCACACAGGTATAATACTCCCTCTGAAATACTCCACAGGTATAATACTCCCTCTGAAATACTCCACAGGTATAATACTCCCTCTGCTTCAACTGGACTTGATGTCCTGGGGGAGGTTCTCATTGACCTCAAACTCTTACAAACATGTTGGTTTTTTTTTCTTATATATTTTTATTTTTAAACTTTGGCAAAACTCCACCTCCTCCTCTTCCTCCTCTTCCTCCTCTTCTGCCTGTGGTTTTTTTCGTCCTTGTTCCGTCTGTTTTTCGTGGTGTTTTTGGGTCGTGTGGCGGCGGGGGGCAGTGGGGGCGGTTGGCGGGGGGTGGAGGACGTCTGCCCCCCGTGGTGGTTTGTGAGCGCTGCACTTTCAGACCAATTAAAACTCACCTGTCCCCAAAGACTCAGAGACACAGAGGACGAAGAGGATGAAGAGGATGAAGAGGACGAAGAGGATGAAGAGGATGAAGAGGATGAAGAGGATGAAGAGGATGAAGAGGATGAAGAGGATGAAGAGGATGAAGAGGATGAAGAGGATGAAGAGGATGAAGAGGATGAAGAGGATGAAGAGGACGCTCTCTCTCTCTCTCTCCTCTTCTTCATCATCTCTCTTTCTCTCTGTTCTGTTCTGAGTGAGTTTGTTTCAGAAACATTAGTGATGCAACGATCCAGTTTTTCCCACGATTCAACACGATTCTGAACAAAATATTATTGGTGTAAAATTGTTTTGTTTGACTTTCATCTGATTCCTCCAACATCGTCCACTCGTTTATTCATCAAACTGAACATAAGATTCATATTTATCACATTTGTGTTTTTCTGTTTGTCCCGAAACATTTCACATTTTACTTTAAAACCAAAACAGAGATTTATCAACACAAAACTCGACTAAACCATTATTTTCTTCTAATCGTGTCACGTGCAGAGTTCAGTTTGACTTCGATTCAGAGGCGAGAACTTCTGGATCAGTTTTCACGTTTGTTTGTGACGCGTCTGGAACGACGCTTAAAAAACAAAGTTTGAGGAAATGTTTGATTTTTCATGATGATGTTTGATGATTATTCAGTTGTGGAGGTTTCATTGACTTTTAAGTCAACCTTGACTTGGGACTTGACTTGGACTTGACTTGGACTTTCCTGTATTTGACTTGGGACTTGACTTGGACTTGACTTGGACTTTCCTGTATTTGACTTGGGACTTGACTTGGACTTGACTTGGACTTGACTCGGACTTGACTTGGACTTGACTTGGGACTCGACTCGGACTCGACTCGGACTTGAGGTCAAAGACTTGAGACTCACAAAACAAAGACTTTGGTCCCAGCTCTGGTTTTCACGTCACAGATTTTATTTACATCATCATGTTTCTTTTACTGTTTTAAAAATATTTTATTTGCCCAAAAACGACAAATTCAGAAATATTCTCCCCTCGCTCTCTGTGCTGAGTGGCTCCCCCTTCAGAGCACTGTCCCACACACTCATGAAACTCCCGCAGCACATCAGGTTTGTCGTGTTGTTGTTCAGTTTTGTCTCAGGTTTTTGTGTGTTTGTTTTCGTCCTGGTATCAGAATCGGTATCGAGTATCGAGTATCGAGTGTTCTTCAGCGTGGAGTCTGAGGTGTGAGTGTTGTTGGGCCGTTGAGCAGGACACGTTCGTCGCTGCAGAGTGTTTTTGGATTTATTTTAAAGTCAAACGTGAGTCGCTGCTTCATTAAAAGTGAGAGTTTGAGATTTGGAGATTTTGGCTCCGGACTCAAAGTTCTGATGAGTTTGTAAAGATTTAACCAAGTGAGAAAGAAGCGGCGTCGTTACAAAAGTGTTGCTCTGATAACACAGAGCGAGTGTGTGTGTGTGTGTGTGTGTGTGTGTGTGTGTGTGTGTGTGTGTGTGTGTGTGTGTGTGTGTGTGTGTGTGTGTGTGTGTGTGTTTGCACGTTCTGCCTGTGCCTCATTAAAGAGTCTGATACAAGAGAAACTCGCTCAAACTTTACTTGAACTTCTTCACACTTTTCTTCTATTTTTGTTCCTGGTTTTTTGATGAAGTTGATGATTTTTCTTCCTGGTTCAGTTCGGTTCATGAGGAGTTTGGAGTTTGGTGTTTGGTGTTTTGTGTTTTGTGTTTTGTGTTTTGTGTTTTGTGTTTTGTCCTCGGCTCCGTCAGACGCCACAGTTTTTCTAACACTGAACCCAGAGCACGAGTTTGTTTATGAAGTAGTTTCACATCAATATTGAGATTTAAAATGTCACAGTTAGAACAGAAGGTCAGAGGTCAGAGGTCAGGTCAGAGGTCAGAGTCAGAGGTCAGAGTCAGAGGTCAGAGTCAGAGTCAGGGGTCAGAGTCAGAGTCAGAGTCAGAGGGTCAGAGTCAGAGTCAGAGTCAGGGGTCAGAGGTCAGAGGTCAGAGTCAGACAGAGTCAGAGTCAGTCAGGGTCAGACAGTCAGACAGGTCAGGGGTCAGAGGAGAGTCAGAGTCAGAGTCAGAGGTCAGGAGACAGGTCAGAGTCAGACAGAGACAGGGGTCAGAGGGTGTAGACATAAACTGTAGATCTGTTAAAGCCTGGAGCTGATCTGTTTGTGTCTGGAGTTGGCTAGCTGGAGTGACAGGAGCTGAGAAAAATAGCTGACACTGAAGGACTAGCTGACAGGAGCTGACAGACAGGACTGACAGGAGCTGACAGGAGCTGACAGGAGCTGACAGGAGCTGACAGGAGCTTGACAGGACAGGAGCTGCTGACAGGAGCTGACAGGGCACCTACAACTTTAAAAAATGTTGGATTTTTTGACGATTATTCCATATTTTTAGATCCTAAACTTTTCCTCGGCTCAAAATCCTTCAGTCGTCTTCAGCAGGTGTTTGAATGATTTGCTGTGGCGCCGCTCTGCTCCTCTCGCTCTGATTGGTCAAAGTGCTCACGTGCGCGCTCACGTGCGTTGGCGTGCGCGCTCACGTGCGCGCTCACGTGCGTTGGCGTGTGCTCAGGTGAACAGACTCTACTGCACATGCTCAGTTGGTCCAGAGCCACAGAAGAACCTGACCAGGCTTCAGGAGAATCTGGAGACGTCCCACACTGAGACTCAGTTTAAACTCGAAGGTCTGAGACGCTCCTGAACTCTAAAGTGTCTAAATCTAAAGTGTCTAAATCTAAAGTGTCTAAATCTAAAGTGTCTAAATCTAAAGTGTCTAAATCTAAAGTGTCTAAATCTAAAGTGTCTAAATCTAAAGTCTCAAATCCTGAATCTGAAAATGACACAAACAGAATCATGAGGAGTTAATTTATGATCAACAGTAAAAAGTTTTCAGAGACGCAGAGTCAAAGACGAAGACACAAGCAGAGGAGAGACAGGTGCGTCAGGTGCGGCAGGTGAGGTCAGGTGAGTCAGGTGTGGTCAGGTGTGGTCAGGTGAGGTCAGGTGAGGTCAGGTGAGGTCAGGTCAGGTGTGGTCAGGTGTGGTCAGGTGTGGTCAGGTGAGGTCAGGTGAGGTCAGGTGAGGGTCAGGTGAGGTCAGGTGAGGTCAGGTGAGGCAGGTGAGGTCAGGTGAGGTCAGGTGAGGTCAGGTGTGGTCAGGTGAGGTCAGGTGAGGTCAGGTGTGGTCAGGTGAGGTCAGGTGAGGTCAGGTGAGGTCAGGTGAGGTCAGGTGAGGTCAGGTGAGGTCAGGTGAGGTCAGGTCAGGTGTGGTCAGGTGTGGTCAGGTGAGGTCAGGTGAGGTCAGGTGTGGTCAGGTGAGGTCAGGTGTCAGGTGAGGTCAGGTGAGGTCAGGTGAGGTCAGGTGAGGTCAGGTGAGGTCAGGTGGTCAGGTGGTCAGGTCAGGTGTCAGGTGAGGTCAGGTGAGGTCAGGTGAGGCAGGTCAGGTGAGGCAGGTCAGGTGAGGTCAGGTGAGGTCAGTGTGGTCAGGTGAGGTCAGGTCAGGTGAGGTCAGGTGAGGTCAGGTGGTCAGGTCAGGTGAGGTCAGGTGAGGTCAGTCAGGTGTGGTCAGGTGAGGTCAGGTGAGGCAGGTCAGGTGAGGTCAGGTGTGGTCAGGCAGGTGAGGCAGGTGAGGTCAGGTGAGGTCAGGTGTGGTCAGGTGTCAGGTGTGGTCAGGTGAGGTCAGGTGTGGTCAGGTGAGGTCAGGTGAGGTCAGGTGAGGCAGGTGTGGTCAGGTGAGGTCAGGTGAGGTCAGGTGTGGTCAGTGAGGCAGTGAGGTCAGGTGAGGTCAGGTGAGGTCAGGTGCAGTGTGGTCAGGTGAGGTCAGGTGTGGTCAGGTGGTCAGGGTGGTCAGTGTGGTCAGGTGTGGTCAGGTGAGGTCAGGTGAGGTCAGGTAGGTGTCAGGTCAGGTGAGGTCAGTCAGGTGAGCAGGTGGTCAGGTGTGAGGTCAGGTGAGGTCGGTGAGGTCAGGTGTGGTCAGGTGAGGTCAGGTGTGGTCAGGTGAGGTGAGGTCAGGTGACATCATGGAGTTTGTCTCTATTATAAGTGGTTCATGTTTCGTGTGGAGGCGCTGAGTTCTAGAGTTTGATTTTTCGTTTCCGTTTTCGTTTAGTTTTTTCTTCTGTTTTTTTGTAAATAAAATAATTAATTCAAACTCAGTGTTTTTATCAGTTCATGTGATTTTTGTTTGTAACGAAAAGAAACTTAGAACCAACAGTTCTGAGTCTACAGCCCCTCCCCCTGTCTGCCCCTGTCTGCCCCTGTCTGCCCCCGTCTGCCCCTGTCTGCCCCTGTCTGCCCCTGTCCTGTCTGCCCTGTCTGTCCCTGTCTGCCCCTGTCTGTCGTCTCTTGTCCTGAAATTCAGCCGATCTCATCTGCTCATCCTAGAACTATAAGTGTGTGTGTGTGTGTTAGTGTGTGTGTGTGTGTGTAGTGTGTGTGTGTGTGTGTGTATTAGTGTGTGTGTGTGTGTGTGTCTCCGTCTCTTTTCTTTTCTCACCACAGAAAAACTATTAAATATTTTGATCAAATCATTGAGTTTTACATCGACCCAGTGTCCCTGAACACACCTCCACCTCCATCCTCCACCTCCTCCACCACCTGCACCTCCTCCTCCTCCACCTCCTCCACCTCCACACCTCCACCTCCACCTCCTCCCTCCTCCACCTCCTCCACCACCTGCACCTCCTCCACCTCCACCTCTCCACCTCCTCCACCTCCACCTCTCCACCTCCACCTCCTCCACCTCCTCCACCTCCTCCACCCCTCCACCTCCTCCATCCTCCACCTCCTCCACCACCTGCACCTCCTCCACCTCCTCCCACCTCCTCCACCTCTCCACCTCCCCTCCTCCTCCACCTCCTCCACCTCCACCTCCTCCACCTCCTCCACCTCCCTCCACCTCCACCTCTGCACCTCTCTCCATCCTCCTCTCCTCTCTCTCCACTCTCTCTCTCTCTCTCTCTCTCCATCTCTCTCTCTCTCTCTCTCTCTCTCTCTCTCTCCTCTCTCTCTCTCCTCTCTCTCTCTCTCTCTCTCTCTCTCTCCATCCTCCCTCTCTCTCTCTCTCCATCCTCTTCTCTCTCCATCCTCCCTCTCTCTCTCTGTCCTCGTTCTCTCTCTCTCTCTCATCTCTCCATCCTCCTCTCTCTCTCATCCTCTCTCTCTCTCTCTCTCGTTCTCTCTCTCTCTCCATCCTCCCCCCCTCTCTCTCTCCATCCTCTCTCTCTCTTTCTCTCTGTGTTTCTGATCAATGTTGTGATTTGACCCTGATTAAATATTGACTGAAGCCCAAAGCGCCGCTCAAAAACTCCTCAAACTCCAACTCCAACTCTCCACACACTGAACTCTTTATCCCTCTCTCCTCTTTCTCTCCTCTTTCTCTCCTCTTTCTCTCCTCTTTCTCCTCTTTCTCCTCTTTCTCTCCTCTTTCTTCCTCTTTCTCTCCTCTTTCTCTCCTCTTTCTCTCCTCTTTCTTCCTCTTTCTCTCCTCTTTCTCTCCTCTTCTCTCTCTCTCTTCCTCTTTCTCTCCTCTTTCTCTCCTCTTTCTTTCCTCCTCTCCTCTCTCTCTCTTTCTCTCTCTTTCTCTCTTTCTCTTCTCTCTCTTTCTCTCTCTCTTTCTCTTCTCTCTCCTCTCTCTCCTCTTTCTCTCCTCTTTCTCTCCTCTTTCTCCTCTTTCTCCTTTCTCTCCTCTTTCTCTCCTCTTTCTCTCCTCTTTCTCTCTCTCTTTCTCTCTCCTCTCCTCTCTTTCTCTCTCTTCCTCTCCTCTTTCTCTCTCTTCTCTCTCTTTCTCTCTCTTCTCTCCTCTTTCTCTCTCTTCTCGCTCTCTCCTCTTTTCTCTCTCTTCTCGCTCTCTCCTCTTTTCTCTCTCTTCTCGCTCTCTCCTCTTTTCTCTCTCTTCTCTCTCTCTCTCTTCTCTCTCTCTCTCTCTTCTCGCTCTCTCCTCTTTTCTCTCTCTTCTCTCTCTCTCCTCTTTTCTCTTCTTTCTCTCCTCTTTCTCTCTCTTTCTCTCTCTTTCTCTCCTCTTTCTCTCTCTTTCTCCTCTCTCTTCTCTCCTCTTTCCTCCTCTTTCCTCTCTTTCTCTTCCTCTCCTCTTTCTCTCTCTTTCTCTCCTCTCTCTCTCTCTCCTCTTTTCTCTCTCTTCCTCTTTCTCTCCTCTTTCTCTCCTCTTTCTCTCCTCTTTCTCTCTCTCTCTCTCTTTCTCTCCTCTTTCTCTCCTCTTTCTCTCTCTTCTCTCTCTCCTCTTTCTCTTCTCTTCTCTTCATTCTCTCTCTTTCTTTCTATTTCTTTTTTTCTGTCTTCACAAATGCATTCATTATTTTTTCTTAAAGTTCTATTTATTTTTTCCCACACCCTGGGTTTAACCTAGTGGTTTAGTCCTGGTTTAGTCCTGGTTTAGTCCTGGTTTAGACCGTTTGGTTCTGGTTTAGTCCTGGTTAGTCTGGTTTAGTCCTGGTTTTAGACTGGTTTAGTTCCTCCTGGTTTAGTCCTGGTTTAGTCCTGGTTTAGTCTTGTTTAGTCCTGGTTTAGTCCTGGTTTACCTGGTTAGACCTGGTTTAGTTCCTGTCCTGGTTTAGTCCTGGTTTAGTCCTGGTTTAGACCTGGTTAGTCCTGGTTTAGACCTGGTTTAGTCCTGGTTTAGTCTGGTTTACCTGGTTTAGTCCTGGTTTAGTCCTGGACCTGGTTTAGTCCTGGTTTAGTCCTGGTTTCCTGGTTTAGACCTGGTTAGTCCTGGTTTAGTTCCTGGTTTAGTCCTGGTCCTGGTTTAGTCTGGTTTAGTCTTGGTTTAGACCTGGTTTAGTCCTGGTTTAGTCCTGGTTTAGTCTTGGTTTAGACCTGGTTTAGTCCTGGTTTAGACCTGGTTTAGTCCTGGTTTTATCTTGGTTTAGGTTTACCTGGGTTTAGTCCTGGTTTCCTGGTTTAGTCCTGGTTTAGTTTTCTGGTTGGTTTAGTCCTGGTTTCTGGTTTAGTCCCCTGGTTTAGTCCTGGTTTAATTTAGTCTTGGTTTAGTCCTGGTTAGTCCTGGTTTAGTCCTGTTTAGTTTAGTCCTGGTTTAGTTCTGGTTTAGTTCTGGTTTAGTCCTGGTTTAGTCCTGGTTTA
>NW_026571036.1:524096-531596 GCF_026225935.1 Boleophthalmus pectinirostris
TGAGTTTGGATTCGGTCACAGAGAAAGTCCAGTCCTGCGGGTTTAAGTCTTGTCTCAGGTCCCACGAGTCGAGTCGAGTCAAGCAGAAAATCTGTGTCTGAATATGAAGAGAGAGAACGAGAGAACGAGAGAACGAGAGAGAGGAGAGAACGAGAGAACGAGAGAACGAGAGAACGAGAGAACGAGACGAGAGGAGGAGAGGACGAGAGAACGAGAGGAGAACGAGAGGAGGAGAGAGAGAGAGAACGAAGAGAACGAGAGAACGAGGAGAGAACGAGAGGAGGAGAGAGAGGAGAGAGGAGGAGAGAGGAGCAGGACACAAACGCCCTGAACCATAATGTAATTTTCAAATGAGAAAGAGAGAGAGAAAGAGAAAGCGAGGGGGATGGAGGGATGGAGGAGGGATGGATGGATGGAGGAGGGATGGAGGGATGGAGGGATGGAGGGATGGAGGATGGATGTAGTGGACCAAATAACACAATATTCATTCAGTGAACTGCACCTGGAGATGGAACAACGGAGAGACAGAATATGGAGAGAGAGAGAAGAGAGGAAAGGACAGAGAGATGGAAAAGTGATGAAAAAGAGGAGAATGTGGAGAGAGAGAGAAAGAGAGAGGGTGAAGAGAGAGAAGCAGTAAAAGAAGAGAGAGGAGGAGGAGGAGGAGGAGGAGGAGGAGGAGGTGTAGTGAGTGAATGTGACTCTTTCAGTCCAGTGGCTCAGAAACATTTACACAGAGAGAAAAGAGAAAAAGAGAAAAAGAGAAAAAGAGAAAAAGAGAAAAAGAGGACAGAGTTTTATTGAACTGTTCAGACCAACAGTGTGAACATGTTTTATAAAAACACACAGAACTTTACCACCACATGAACCAGACTTTTTTCCCTTGAAATTCTGACAATTTGTCTTTCTGTGTTTCTGGTCATATTTGCGTCTCCTGCGTCTCTCGCTGCGACGACGTCGGGAAAACGAGTGTCCAGAAGGAGCTTTGTTTTGGTCCAAACTCCTGCGTTCTGTCTGTTTTGTTTGGTCCAAACTTTTCCAGTTTGTTGAGTCAAAACGGTCGATGTTCTGAACGTCTGCGTCAGAACAAGTGAAAAGGTCCAAACTCTAAGTGCAGAAATTTCTCACATAAATGAAAAATCCAAACAAATTCAAATGTGATAAACTCATGGAAACACAGAAGTGACGTGTTTCTGAGACCTGGACCTGACTCCAGCGGTGTCCACGACCTGCACCAGTCGAGTCATGGGGACACTGACCTTTTTGTTTAATTTTGAGGCAATAAAGAGATTTTGAGTTTATTTACACACTTGATATTTTGACCTTTTACATTTTTGGACATGTTTTATGTCCAAAAAGTTTTTTCTACCTGTTTGTGTGAAAAAGTGTTTTTTTTAAGTTTTTTTTAAAAAGTTTTTTTAATGTATATTTCTGATCCTGCAGTTTTTATTTCCAGCAGCAGGTTGTGAAATAACAGGTTTGTAATGACAAAAAGGATAAATAACACTTTATTGTGGGTTAAAAGAGGCAAATTTAAACATAAAATTAAGAAAAAAAAAATCAGGTGACGACAAATGAACTAAACTTGCCTCTTTACAGGAAAAGAATCTGTTTTCAGACACATTTGTGGAAATTTCTTTGGATTTTTGAAGTTGTGGGACAAATATCGAGTATCGGTATCGGCTCAGATGAATCCGTATCGTCCCGACTTCACTGCGGAACATTCCAGAGGCAGAATTCTTCATAAAGTTCCGTAATAATCCTTTTCTCTGCTGTGTGATTCTGTGCAGCTCCAACGTGTTTGGGATTTATCCTTTTACACCTCCTCCTCTCCTCTTTTCCTCTCCCTCCCTCTATCTTTCTCTCTTCAAGCTCTACCCTCGTCTCTCTCTCCCTCTTTCCTTCTCTTTTCTTCCTCTTCATCCCTCTTCCCCTCATCCTTCTCTCTCAGTCTCTCTGACCTGGAAATTTTGGTGTAAATTTGACCTTGACCTCCTCCTCCTCCTCCTCTCTGCTTCTTCCTGTTTCTCTCTCTCTTTGTTCCTCTCCCTCTGTGCCCTTCTCTCTCTCTCTCTCTCTCTCTCTCTCTCCGTTTCTCTCTTCCGTTTCTCTTTCTCTTCGTCTCTAAGTCTGAATCTTCAGTATTATTTTGTCCCTATCTCGCACTGACAGCAGCAGCAGCAGCAGGAGTGAGTCTGAGTCTGTATCAGCCCAAAAAAAACTCTCCCTCCCTCCCTCCCTCACTCCCTCCCTCCCTCCCTCCATCGCTCCCTCCTCCCTCACTCCCTCCCCTCCCTCCCTCCTCACTCTCCCTCTCCCTCCTCCCTCCCTCCTCCCTCACTCCCTCACTCCCTCACCTCCTCTCCATCTTCTCTCCTCTTTCTCTCTTTTGCTTCCATTTCTTTCTCTCTCCACTCCACCTCTCCCTCTCTCTCCTCTCTTCATCTCCATTTCTCTCTTCTTCCTCTTTCCTTTTCTACCCATGTTCCCTCTCTCTCCCCCCTCTCTCCTCCTCTTCTCTCTCTTCTATTCTTCTCTTTCTTTCTCTCCCTCTCTCTCCTCTCTTCATCTCCATTCTCTCTTCTCCCTCTGTCCTCCGCTTCTCTCCTCCCTCCCTCTTGCTCCCCCTTTTCTCCTCCTCTTCTCTTCTCTCCCTCGTTCCTCCCTCCCTCTCTGTCCTCTTTTCTTTCTCTCTCTCCCTCTCTCTTGCTTCCCCTTTTGTCTCTTTCTCTCTTTCCCTCTCTTCTTTCTCTCCCTCTCCTTTCCTTCATCTCCATCCCCCTCTCTTCTCTTCTCTTCTCTTCTCTCTCTCCGTCTGCAGTTTTCTGTCGTTCTTTTCTTGGATCATGTTTGAAGGTTCTCGACCTCAGCTCCACTTTCTCTTCTTCTCACTGTTCTGTCGTTCTTCAGGAGCAGGATGGACAGAACAGAGCGGAGGAAGAGGAAGAGGAAGAGGAGGAGGAGAGGAGGGTGTGAATAAAAGGATATATCGATATTTTCCACCGATATCGATCTCCTATCGATTTGTTCTGCTGTTTTGTCGATAATAATCGATGTGTTCGTGATGTAAACAAACCACAGTTCGTTCAGATTAAAGGAGCAGTGTGTAACTTTTCTGGTGGAGGATGCAGCAGCTGTTTGTCTCCATGGAGATGTTGTAGTGTGAAAGAGGAATGTCTCACAGTGCAGCATTAAACGTGTCATTTGATTCGGTTCAGTTTCGTACAGTTTAATACAATGATTTTTATAACTCAAACTCCTCTGAACATCCTGGTTTCTGTGAGCGGAGACGCCTCTCCACAGACCTGACCTGGAGCCGCTCTGGGGCCGTCACCTGCTCGTTTCCATGGAGACAGACGAGTTTAAATGTACTCACACTGCGGAGCATTTTTCTAGGCCGTGGAGGCTCGTGGGGTCATGATGTTTGGGGGATTCTTCACTGTTCTGTTGCTTCTGTCTGATTTACTGTCCAACATGAAGAGATCAAACTGCTCCAAGTCCCGGTCCAGTCAGGTCCAGTCAAGTCCAGTCAAGTCCAGTCAGGTCCAGTCAGGTCCAGTCAAGTCCAGTCAGGTCCAGTCAGTCCAATCAGTCAGTCAGTCCAGTCAGTCAGTCAGGTCCAGCAGTCCAGTCAGTCCAGTCAGTCAGTCAGTCAGTCAGGTCCAGTCAAGTCCAGTCAGGTCCAGTCAGGTCCAGTCAAGTCCAGTCAGGTCCAGTCAGGTCCAGTCAAGTCCAGTCAAGTCCAGTCAGGTCCAGTCAGGTCCGTGAGTCCAGTTGGTTGTAAAACTCACTTGGCGGGACAGAGCAGCTCAATCACAATAGGTCAGGTGTGTGAGATAAACAGTTATGAAAAACAGTCAGGTGACTTCAGGTCGACCTGCACACTTTTTTTAAAATTCTAGGTCATGTTAGAGAGTGCGGCTCTAGCGCCCTCTACTGACCAGACTCCACTGATCTTTAACAAAGGAAGAACACGACTGTGGACCATGTGTTGGCTTTTTAATGTGTTGTGGCTTTTTAATGTGTTGCGGCTTTTTGATGTGTTGTGGCTTTTTAATGTGTTGTGGTTTTTTAATGTGTTGTGGCTTTTTAATGTGTTGCGGCTTTTTTATGTGTTGTGGCTTTTTGATGTGTTGTGGCTTTTTAATGTGTTGTGGTTTTTTAATGTGTTGTGGCTTTTTAATGTGTTGCGGCTTTTTTATGTGTTGTGGCTTTTTGATGTGTGTTGGCTTTTTGATGTGTGGTGGCTTTTTAATGTGTTGTGGCTTTTGTGTTTGTGTTGTGGCTTTTTAATGTGTTGTGGCTTTTGCGTTTGTGTTGTGGCTTTTTTGATGTGTTTGGCTTTGCGTTTGTGTTGTGGCTTTTTAAATGTTGTGCTTTTTGATGTGTTGTGGCTATTTTTTTTGTGATGTGTGGTGCTTTTTAATGTGTGTGTGGCTTTTTGTGTGTTGTGGCTTTTAATGTGTTGTGCTTTTGCTTGTGTTAATGTGTTGTGTGCGTGTGTTGTGGCTTTTAATGTGTTGTGGCTTTTGCGTTGTGTTGTGCTTTTTAATGTGTTGTGGCTTTTGTTGTGTTGTGGCTTTTTAATGTGTTGTGGCTTTTGCGTTTGTGTTGTGGCTTTTTAATGTGTTGTGGCTTTTTGTTGTGTTGTGGCTTTTTAATGTGTTGTGGCTTTTGCGTTTGTGTTGTGGCTTTTTGATGTGTTGTGGCGTTTGCATTAAAACAGAGTCCCGCAGTCACTTCCATTGTGGCTTTTTTTGGTTTGTTGTGGCTTTTGCAAATCTTTTGTTTTGGGCGAATTAAACATTTTCAGAACAAGAAAAAGAAACGTGGAGATTTAAACGTGTGTGAAAACCCAGAGATAATACTCCCACACAAAACCCCGAGTGTGTGTGTGTGTGTGTGTGTGTGTGTGTTCATGTGTGTGTGTGTTCATGTGTGTGTGTGTGTGTGTTCATGTGTGTGTGTGTGTGTGTGTGTGTGTGTGTGTGTTCATGTGTGTGTGTGTGTGTGTGTGTTCATGTGTGTGTGTGTGTGTGTGTGTGTGTTCATGTGTGTGTGTGTGTGTTCTGTGTGTGTGTGTGTGTGTGTGTGTGTGTGTTCATGTGTGTGTGTGTGTTCATGTGTGTGTGTGTGTGTGTGTGTGTGTGTGTGTGTGTGTGTGTGTGTGTGTGTGTGTGTGTGTGTGTGTTCATGTGTGTGTGTGTGTGTGTGTGTGTTCATGTGTGTGTGTGTGTGTGTGTGTGTCATGTGTGTGTGTGTGTGTGTGTGTGTGTGTGTGTTCAGTGTGTGTGTGTGTGTGTGTGTGTGTGTGTGTGTGTTCATGTGTGTGTGTGTGTGTGTGTTCATGTGTGTGTGTGTGTGTGTGTGTGTGTTCATGTGTGTGTGTGTGTTCATGTGTGTGTGTGTGTGTGTGTGTGTGTGTGTGTGTGTGTTCATGTGTGTGTGTGTGTGTGTGTGTGTGTGTGTTCATTGTGTGTGTGTGTGTGTGTGTTCATGTGTGTGTGTGTGTGTGTGTGTGTGTGTGTGTGTGTTCATGTGTGTGTGTGTGTGTGTGTGTTCATGTGTGTGTGTGTGTGTGTGTGTGTGTGTGTGTGTGTGTGTGTGTGTGTGTGTGTGTGTGTGTGTGTGTGTGTGTGTGTTCATGTGTGTGTGTGTGTGTGTGTTCAGTGTGTGTGTGTGTGTGTGTGTGTGTGTGTGTGTGTGTGTTCATGTGTGTGTGTGTGTGTTCATGTGTGTGTGTGTGTTGTGTGTGTGTGTGTGTTCATGTGTGTGTGTGTGTGTGTTCATGTGTGTGTGTGTGTTTCTTCTGCGTCTCATTTGCATAAGCGTCTTTTACCTGACATTTCCAATATGTCGTCCTCTCCTCTGCTCCAACCACCGGGAAGAAGAGAGGGAAGAAGAGGAGGGAGGGAGAAAGGAGGAGAGATGAAAGGAGAGAGAGGAGGGAGGAAGAGGAGGGAGAGATGAAAGGATAGAGAGAGAGGGAGGAAGGATGGAGGGAGGAAGGAAGGAGAAGAGAGAGATGAGGAGGAGGAGGAGAGAGGAAAACGTTCATCTCTCCTCTGCTCCAACTGTGAGGAAGAAGAGAAAAGATAGAAGGAGTAAAGGCGTGGAGAAAGAGAGAGAGAGAACGGAGTGAGAGGAAAGAGAAGAAGAGATGGACAGAGAGAGAGTTTAGAGTTTAGAGTTTAGAGTTTAGAGTTTGTGTGTCGATGTTAAAAACACATTTGTAGTTTCAGAGACTCGTCCAAGTGTCACAAACTGACAAAAAAACACAAAGAAAGAGAAAAGAAAGAAAAGAAAGAGAAAAGAAAGAGAAAAGAAAGAGAAAAGAAAGAGAAAAGAAAGAGAAAAGAAAGAAAAGAAAGAGAAAAGAAAGAGAAAAGAAAGAGAAAAGAAAGAGAAAAGACTTGTGACATGTTGTTTTTTTGGGACGGTGACCAACACGAGATCGACTGAAATTCCAGACGGGGGTTGATGTTTCTTTTCTTTACAAACACAAAAACACGTTCATGAATAAAAACACTGAGTTTTAATCAATTATTTTGTTTACGCACAAAAAGAAAAGAAAAAATAAAAATAAAAATGTAAAATGACAAATCAGGATCTGGAACCTGGAACTGAACTGAACTGAACTGAACTGAACTGAACTGAACTGAACTGAACTGAACTAAACTGAACTGAACTGAACTAAACTGAACTGAACTGAACTGAACTGAACTGAACTAAACTGAACTAAACTGAACTGAACTGAACTGAACTCCACGATGTAGACGAGGGTTTGTGGACCTGTCTCACCTGCCTCACCTCACACCTCACACCTCACCTGCTCACTCACCTGACTCACCTGTCTCACCTGACCACACCTGTCTCACCTGCCTCACCTGACCACACCTGTCTCACCTCACCTGTCTCACCTGACCTCACCTGTCTCACCTGACTCACCTGACCATATATTTTACTTTGCGCCATCTAGTGTCAATCACAATGTGGAACAAAGTATAATAGAACATAATTAACTGTGCATTTTACTGGACATGTGAATATCTCCAGTAAAATGAGAATAAATCAGATACAGTTTTATTGGAATATCAATGTAAACACTTGTTTATTTGTTGTATTGTTGTTTTGTTCGCCCACGAGGTTTGTGTGCTTTATTTTTGTTTAATTTAAGTTTGATATTGACAGGTGCAGAGTTGATTTTGATGTTTTATTTCTTGTTTTCTTTGCTGTTCTCCCGGGTTGTGAAGAGTAAATAAACCTGGTGCTCATGTTCAGTCCTGGACGAGCAACACAGGAAATAAAAACATTTGAAACAGACTCAACTTGTGGACGTGGTTTAATCTCTCACATTTGACACTTTACACTTGTCTGTGTCAGAGCTTCAGACAGAGAACCTCCTCATCTTGCAGGATTTGTGAGCAGGAGCAGGACTGTGCAGACGTGTTCAGGGTCAGGACGATGTTCAGTCGACTCAGCGTCTCCGTGATCAGTTTG
>NW_026571036.1:537811-572811 GCF_026225935.1 Boleophthalmus pectinirostris
TAATTTGAGGAATTAGACGAGGGTAATTTTCTGATAAATCTGCACGCGCTCAGTGAGGCTCAGAGGTGATGAGCAGTGGGGCATGATGGGAAATGTAGTTTAATCTCAAACGCCGCAGGAAAAACGCAACATGGACAATTTCCCCAGAGCCGCAGGAATCCTCCACGAAACACAGCGAAACTTTAACTCTGAGCAGGTGGAACGAGTCACACACCCGGAGTAGAAGGACGGACAGAAGGTCAGAGGTCAGGGGCAGGGGCGGGGGCGGGGCAGGGGCGGGGCAGGGGCGGGCAGGGGGGGGGCGGGGCGGGGGCGGGGGCGGGGCAGGGGCGGGGCGGGGGAGGCAGGTGAACACCCGTCCGTTTGCTCCGGTTTATGAACAGTCACATCTTCTGTTTTTGATGAAGGTTTTTGTTTCAGATTTAGACTTGAATCATCAGAATTAAAGGAGCAGTGTGTCTGAAATGTTCCTCAGTGTGACTTTAAACCTTTTAATCTCCGTGGAGACGCAACCAGACCGAGTACCAGGTCAGATCTGTGGAGAGGCGACTCGGCTCAGTCACAATGTCTGTTTTTATAAAGATTTTTGAGGTTTAGTCCTGGTTAATCTGTGTGTCGTTCGTTCATTCGTTTTTTCAAAATAAAACCAAAAATAAGAAACCCAAAGGTTTAAAGTCGTACTGTGGAACATTCCAGACAAGAAAGCAATAAACCAGGACTAAAACAAACCAGAAAACTAAACCAAACTAAAACCAGGACTAAACAGGACTAAACCAGGACTAACCAGGACTAAACCAGGACTAAACCAGGACTAAACCAGAACTAAACCAGGACTAAACCAGAACTAAACCAGGAAAACTAAACCAGGACTAAACCAGGACTAAACCAGGAAAACTAAACCAGGACTAAACCAGAACTAAACCAGGACTAAACCAGAATCCGTGTGTCATTCGTTTATTTGTTTTTCAATATAAAACCAAAAATAAGAAAACGAAAAAACAACGATTTTCTTCATTATTTGTCTCCAAAACCAAAATGAAAAAACAGAAAATGATTCTGAAACTGATGTTTTTTCATTTTCTTATTTTTTGTTTTATATTGAAAAACAAATGAACAAACTACACACAGATTCTGGTTCAGTCCTGGTTTAATCTTGGTTTAATCTTGGTTTATTTGTCTGGAATGTTCCACAGTACGACTTTAAACCTTTCTGTCTCCATGGAGACTGACGCAGACACAGTTCCAGGTCAGATCTGTGGAGAGGCGACTCTGATCTGTTTTTCTCTGTATTTTTGACTCTAAATCCTCCTGTGACTGAATAAAAGTAAAGTGGAGCTGTTTAAAGTCACACTGTGGAACATTCCAGACAGAGGAGAGACGTCTCCATAGAAACGAGCAGGTGACAGACTTCTTCTTCTTCTTCTTCTTCTTCTTCTTTTCTCTTTCTGCTCTGAACTGAATCATTTCAAGTCTTTTGGTTCTGTTGTTGTTCTGTTGAATCAACTGTGTCTGTTTATTTTATTTATCGATTTTTGTTTCGTTTCGTGGAAAATCCAGTTTTTTATTTGATGTGTTTCATATTTATGTTGATTTTTATCCCAGTGTGAAGAAAGAATGATTCACAACAAAACCGATCAGCTCCAGAACATTTTATTTATGTTTTTATGTTTTTTATTGTGAACGAGCGAAACGTGAAATCTGAAAAACTAATGTATCTACAGGAACAAATAAACCAAACCAAACCGGACCAAACTGGACCAAACTGGACCAAACCAAACCAAACTGAACCAAACTGGACCAAACTGACCAAACCGGACCAAACCGGACCAAACTCGAACCAAACTGGACCAAACTGGACCAAACCAAACCGGACCAAACTGGACCAAACCAAACCAAACTGGACCAAACTGGACCAAACTGGACCAAACTGGACCAAACTGGACCAAACCGGACCAAACTGGACCAAACTGGACCAAACCAAACTGGACCAAACTGGACCAAACCGGACCAAACTGGACCAAACCGGACCAAACCGGACCAAACCGGACCAAACTGGACCAAACCAACTGGACCAAACTGAAACCGGACCAAACCGGACCAAACTGGACCAAACTGAACCAAAAACCGGACCAAACTGGACCAAACTGGACCAAACTGGACCAAACTGGACCAAACTGGACCAAACTGGACCAAACCGGACCAAACTGAACTAAACTGGACCAAACTAAACCAAACCGTCCTCTCTCCTCTCTGGGCAGAGTTCCGTCGGACTCGGTCTCAGACTCTGGTCCGATTCGTCAAAGGTCCAACTGTCTCGAGTCTCGTCGCGTGGAGGGGGCGGAGCTTCCTGTGCTCACTCTGGGGCCGTGTGCAAAAGAGGGTGTCGCCGCCGGCAACCAGGTAACAAACCGGAACTAAACCAGGACTAAACCAGGACTAAACCAGGTCTAAACCAGGTCTAAACCAGGACTAAACCAGGACTAAACCAGGACTAAACCAGGACTAAACAGGTAAACAGGACTAAACCAGGACTAAACCAGGACTAAACCAGGACTAAACCAGGACTAAACCAGGTCTAACCAGGACTAAACCAGGACTAAACCAGGACTAAACCAGGACTAAACCAGGTCTAAACCAGGACTAAACCAACTAAACAGGACTAAACCAGGACTAAACCAGGTCTAAACCAGGACTAAACCAGGACTAAACCAGGACTAAACCATAAACTAAACCAGGTCTAAACCAGTTAAACCAGACTAAACTCTCAGTTGTGTTTTGTTGTTCTGTAAAACTCTCAGATTTGTGGAGTATAAATTTCCCGTTTGTTTCTTTGGTGAAAATGTGAGTAAAAGTTGAATTTTGAAAGTTTAAAGTCTCGTGTTTCAGAGTTTGACTCTGAGTTCTCGGGGTCGAGTTCTGAGGCGGTTCTGTCCTCAGGAACATTGGAACAAAGATCAGACAGACCAGCTGACAGACTCTGTACAAGAGTTTATACATTTATTTATACGATTATATATTTATATATTTATATATTCAGAGTTTGAGTGAAAGTGTCACATTCTGATGAGTTATGGATCGTTTCTGTGGCGTCTCTTTGGGTTTTTACTGTCGGGTCAGAACAAGTCCAAACACTCACCTCCTTCAGGCCTCAACAGCACGAAAGGTTCAGAGGTTCAGAGGTTCAGATCCTGACACGACTCAGGTCTGGTCTGGGTCTGGGTCTGGTCTGGGTCTGGGTCTGGGTCTGGGGATCTGGTCTGGGTCTGGTCTGGTCTGGTCTGGGTCTGGTCTGGTCTGGTCTGGGTCTGGGTCTGGGTCTGGTCTGGGTCTGGGGTCTGGGTCTGGTCTGGGTCTGGTCTGGGTCTGGGTCTGGGTCTGGGTCTGGGTCTGGGTCTGGTCTGTCTGGTCTGGTCTGGGTCTGGGTCTGGGTCTGGTCTGGGTCTGGTCTGGGTCTGGGTCTGGTCTGGTCTGGTCTGTCTGGGTCTGGGTCTGGTCTGTCTGGGTCTGGTCTGGGTCTGGGTCTGGGTCTGGGTCTGGTCTGGGTCTGGTCTGGGTCTGGTCTGGTCTGGGTCTGGGTCTGGGTCTGGGTCTGGGTCTGGGTCTGGGTCTGGGTCTGGTCTGGGTCTGGTCTGGTCTGGTCTGGTCTGGGTCTGGGTCTGGTCTGTCTGGTCTGGGTCTGGTCTGGGTCTGGTCTGGTCTGGGTCTGGTCTGGGTCTGGGTCTGGGTCTGGGTCTGGTCTGTCTGGGTCTGGTCTGGGTCTGGTCTGGGTCTGGTCTGGGTCTGGTCTGGGTCTGGGTCTGGGTCTGGTCTGTCTGGTCTGGGTCTGGTCTGGGTCTGGTCTGTCTGGGTCTGGTCTGGGTCTGGTCTGGGTCTGGGTCTGGTCTGTCTGGTCTGGTCTGGGTCTGGGTCTGGGTCTGGGTCTGGTCTGGGTCTGGGGGTCTGGGTCTGGTCTGGTCTGGGTCTGGGTCTGGGGGTCTGGGTCTGGTCTGGGTCTGGTCTGGGTCTGGGTCTGGGGGTCTGGTCTGGGTCTGGTCTGGTCTGTCTGGTCTGGGTCTGGTCTGTCTGGTCTGGGTCTGGGTCTGGGTCTGGGTCTGGGTCTGGGTCTGGTCTGGGTCTGGGGGTCTGGTCTGGGTCTGGTCTGGGTCTGGTCTGGGTCTGGTCTGGGTCACAGGAGGCGTCACTTCTTCTTCTAACAGAAACTGTGTTAAACTGTGACAGACAAAAGACACCAGCTCCTTCAATAGAAACTGAACTGGAGCCAGAGTCCAGGGAGCCAAGCTCAGCCGCGCTCACTTCCTGTTTGAAACATGACTCCTCTGGCTCCTCTGGCTCCTCTGGCTCCTGTGGCTCCTGTGGCTCCTCTGACTCCTCTGACTCCTGTGGCTCGTCTGACTCCTGTGGCTCCTCTGACTCCTGTGACTCCTCTGACTCCTCTGACTCCTGTGGCTCCTGTGGCTCGTCTGACTCCTGTGGCTCCTCTGACTCCTCTGACTCCTGTGGCTCCTCTGACTCCTGTGGCTCCTGTGGCTCGTCTGACTCCTGTGGCTCCTCTGACTCCTCTGACTCCTGTGGCTCCTCTGACTCCTGACTCCTGTGGCTCCTGTGGCTCCTCTGACTCCTGTGGCTCCTGTGGCTCGTCTGACTCCTGTGGCTCCTCTGACTCCTCTGACTCCTGTGGCTCCTCTGACTCCTGACTCCTGTGGCTCCTGTGGCTCGTCTGACTCCTGTGGCTCCTCTGACTCCTCTGACTCCTGTGCTCTCCTCTGACTCCTCTGACTCCTGTGGCTCTGTGGCTCCTCTGACTCCTGTGGCTCGTCTGACTCCTGTGGCTCCTGTGGCTCTCTGACTCCTCTGACTCCTGTGACTCCTCTGACTCCTCTGACTCCTGTGGCTCCTGTGGCTCGTCTGACTCCTGTGGCTCCTCTGACTCCTCTGACTCCTGTGGCTCCTCTGACTCCTCTGACTCCTGTGGCTCCTGTGGCTCTCTGACTCCTGTGGCTCCTCTGACTCCTCTGACTCCTGTGGCTCCTCTGACTCCTGTGGCTCCTGTGGCTCGTCTGACTCCTGTGGCTCCTCTGACTCCTCTGACTCCTGTGGCTCCTGTGACTCCTGTGGCTCCTCTGACTCCTGTGGCTCCTGTGACTCCTGTGGCTCCTCTGACTCCTCTGACTCCTGTGGCTCGTCTGACTCCTGTGGCTCCTCTGACTCCTGTGGCTCCTCTGACTCCTGTGGCTCCTGTGGCCTCGTCTGACTCCTGTGGCTCCTCTGACTCTGTGGCTCCTCTGACTCCTGTGGCTCCTCTGACTCCTGTGGCTCCTCTGACTCCTCTGGCTGTCCTGTGGCTCCTCTGACTCCTGTGACCTCTGGCTCCTGTGGCTCCTGTGGCTCCTCTGACTCCTGTGACTCCTGTGACTCCTCTGGCTCCTCTGCTCCTGGCTCCTGTGGCTCCTCTGACTCCTCTGACTCCTGACTGACTCCTCTGGCTCCTCTGACTCCTCTGACTCCTGTGGCTCCTGTGACTCCTCTGACTCCTGTGGCTCCTCTGACTCCTCTGACTCCTCTGGCTCCTCTGACTCCTCTGACTCGGCTCTCCTGTGGCTGTGACTCCTCTGACTCCTGTGGCTCCTGTGGCTCCTCTGACTCCTGTGGCTCCTCTGACTCCTGTGACTCCTCTGACTCCTCTGACTCCTGTGGCTCCTGACTCCTCTGACTCCTGTGACTCCTGTGGCTCCTCTGACTCCTGTGGCTCCTGTGCTCCTCTGACTCCTGTGGCTCCTCTGACTCCTGTGACTCCTCTGACTCCTGTGGCTCCTCTGACTCCTCTGACTCCTCTGACTCCTGTGACTCCTGTGACTCCTCTGACTCCTGTGGCTCCTCTGACTCTCTGTGACTCCTGTGGCTCCTCTGACTCCTGTGGCCTCTGACTCCTGTCTCCTCTGACTCCTGTGACTCCTCTGACTCCTGTGACTCCTGTGGCTCCTCTGACTCCTGTGGCTCCTCTGACTCCTCTGACTCCTGTGGCTCCTGTGGCTCGTCTGACTCCTGTGGCTCGTCTGACTCCTGTGGCTTGTGGCTCCTGTGGCTCCTGTGGCTCGTCTGTCAGACTTGTTTTAATGAGTAAAACCAGAGTTTTTCCACAGGGAGTTAATTCCACAGATGTAAAAGTCGTCAGATTCTTCACAGACTCGGATCGATTCGACTCTGATCAAAAACACGACGTAAAAACTGATCAAATATTCATCTGAAACTCATTTTTATTTAATGAGTAAAAAAATAAAATAAATAAATACAGAAAAACCTGGAGTTAAACTCAAAGTTCTGATTTGATGATGATCAGATTCTGTTTCTATAAATGTTTTTATAATATTGTTGAACATAAAATAAATTCAAGTTCAACTGTTAAATGATTCAAGTCGTTCATAAAATAAATAAAATACAGAAGAATCTAAACCAGGACTAAACCAGAACTAAACCAGGACTAAACCAGGACTAAACCAGAACTAAACCAGAACTAAACCAGAACTAAACCAGGACTAAACCAGGACTAAACCAGAACTAAACCAGGACTAAACCAGAACTAAACCAGGACTAAACCAGAACTAAACCAGAACTAAACCAGGACTAAACCAGAATAAACCAGAACTAAACCAGAACTAAACCAGAACTAAACCAGGACTAAACCAGAACTTAAACCAGAACTAAACCAGGACTAAACCAAACCAGAACTAACCAGAACTAAACCAGGACTAAACCAGGACTAAACCAGAACTAAACCAGGACTAAACCAGGACTAAACCAGGACTAAACCAGAACTAAACCAGGACTAAACCAGAACTAAACCAGAACTAAACCAGGACTAAACCAGAACTAAACCAGGTACTAAACCAGAACTAAACCAGAACTAAACCAGGACTAAACCAGGACTAAACCAGAACTAAACCAGACTAACCAGAACTAAACCAGAACTAAACCAGGACTAAACCAGAACTAAACCAGAACTAAACCAGAACTAAACCAGAACTAAACCAGAACTAAACCAGGACTAAACCATAAACCAGAACTAAACCAGAACTAAACCAGAACTAAACCAGAACTAAACCAGAACTAAACCAGGACTAAACCAGAACTAAACCAGGACTAAACCAGAACTAAACCAGGACTAAACCAGGACTAAACCAGGACTAAACCAGTAGTAGTAGTAGCAGTAGTAGTAATAGTAATAGTAGTAGTATTTGTAGTATTTGTAGTATCTGTAGTATTTGTAGTATCAGTAGTATTTGTAGTATTAGTAGTATTAGTAGTATTTGTAGTAGTAGTATTTGTAGTATCTGTAGTAGTATTTGTAGTAGTATTTGTAGTATTTGTAGTAGTATTTGTAGTATTTGTAGTATTTGTAGTAGTAGTATTTGTAGTAGTATCTTGTAGTAGTATTTGTATATTTGTAGTATTTGTTAGTATTTGTAGTATTTGTAGTATATTGTAGTATTTGTATAGTATGTAGTAGTAGTAGTAGTATTTGTATTTGTAGTATTTGTAGTAGTAGTAGTTTGTAGTATTTGTAGTATTTTGTAGTATAGTAGTAGTAGTTTTGTAGTATTTGTAGTATTTGTAAGTAGTAGTTTGTAGTAGTATTGTAGTAGTAGTATAGTAGTATTAGTAGTATTTGTAGTAGTAGTAGTAGTTTTGTAGTATTTTGTAGTATTTTAGTAGTAGTAGTATTTGTAGTATTTAGTAGTAGTATTAGTAGTATTGTAGTAGTATTTGTAGTAGTTTTATATTTGTAGTATATTTGTAGTATTTGTAGTATAGTTAGTAGTATTTGTAGTATTTGTAGTATTTGTAGTATTTGTAGTAGTTTGTAGTTTTAGTATTTGTAGTAGTATTTGTAGTATTTGTAGTATTTGTAGTAGTAGTAGTAGTATTAGTAGTAGTATTTTAGTAGTAGTAGTAGTTTGTAGTATTTGTAGTAGTATTTAGTAGTAGTAGTAGTAGTAGTATTTGTAGTATTTGTAGTATATTGTAGTATTTGTATTTGTAGTATTTGTAGTAGTATCTGTAGTAGTATTTGTAGTATTTGTAGTATTTGTAGTAGTATTTGTAGTATTTGTATTCGTTCTTCTTGTCGTTCGTCTCTCTTTTTCTGTCTGGTTTGTTCTTTCGTTCCATTAGTCGGTGATTTTCACGTCGAGATTCGACTCAAACAAAAGAACGACACGACTCCCCTGACGCCTCCTCCATCCTCCATCCATCCCTCCATCCATCCATCCCATCCATCCATCCATCCATCCCTCCATCCATCTCCATCCATCCCTCCATCCCCTCCATCCCTCCATCCATCCCTCCATCCTCCCCCTCCATCTATCCATCTCTCCATCCATCCCTCCATCCCTCCATCCCTCCATCCCTTCATCCTCCCTCCATCTCTTTTTCTGTACTCTCTCTCTCTTCATTTCTCCCTCCTCCTCTCCTACATCTTCTCTCTCTCTCTCCCTCATCCTTCCCTCCTCTCCCTCCTCCCTCTCTCCCTCTCTCTCTCCTCTCTCTCTCTCTCTCTCTCTCTCTCTCTCTCTCTCTTTTCTGTCTCTCTCTTTTCTCTCTCAGAAAATCAATACTGGGACCAATTTGTTCTCGTGTAGCGGCGGGAAAAAAAACGACAGGCAGCAGATAACGATTTCAATGTGTGAGAGCGAAGTGTGCGTCCTAACGAGGGAGGAAAGGAGACGAGGGAGGAAAGGAGACCAGGGAGGAGAGGAGACCAGGGAGGAAAGGAGACCAGGGAGGAAAGGAGACCAGGGAGGAAAGGAGACCAGGGAGGAAAGGAGACGAGGGAGGAAAGGAGACAGGGAGGAAAGGAGACCAGGGAGGAAAGGAGACCAGGGAGGAAAGGAGACCAGGGAGGAAAGGAGACGAGGGAGGAAAGGAGACCAGGGAGGAAAGGAGACCAGGGAGGAAAGGAGACCAGGGAGGAAAGGAGACCAGGGAGGAAAGGAGACCAGGGAGGAAAGGAGACAAGGGAGGAAAGGAGAACGGAGGAGGAAAGGAGACCAGGGAGGAAAGGAGAAGGAGACCAGGGAGGAAAGG
This sequence comes from Boleophthalmus pectinirostris, assembly GCF_026225935.1. NCBI lineage: Eukaryota > Metazoa > Chordata > Actinopteri > Gobiiformes > Gobiidae > Boleophthalmus > Boleophthalmus pectinirostris. Next base: position 546,893 of record NW_026571036.1, read on the forward strand.
AGACCAGGGAGGAAGAACCAGGAGACCAGGGAGGAGAGGAGACAGGGAGGAGGAGAAGAGGAGACCAGGAGGAGAGGAGACCAGGGAGGAAAGGAGACCAGGGAGGAAAGGAGACCAGGGAGGAGGAGACCAGGGAGGAGAGACCAGGGAGGAAAGGAGACGCAGGGAGGAGAAGGAGACCAGGGAGGAAAGGAGACCAGGAGAGGAAAGGAGACCAGGGAGGAGAACCAGGGAGGAAGAGACCAGGGAGGAAAGGAGACCAGGGAGGAAAGGAGACCAGGGAGGAAAGGAGACCAGGGAGGAAAGGAGACCAGGGAGGAAAGGAGACCAGGGAGGAAAGGAGACCAGGGAGGAAAGGAGACCAGGGAGGAAAGGAGACCAGGGAGGAAAGGAGACCAGGGAGGAAAGGAGACCAGGGAGGAAAGGAGACCAGGGAGGAGAGGAGAAAGGAGACCGGGGAGGAAAGGAGACCAGGGAGGAAAGGAGACCAGGGAGGAAAGGAGACCAGGGAGGAGAGGAGACCAGGGAGGAAAGGAGACCAGGGAGGAAAGGAGACCAGGGAGGAAAGGAGACCAAGGAGGAGAGGAGACCAGGGAGGAAGGAGACCAGGGAGGAGAGGCAGGAGAGGGAGACCAGGAGAGGAGAGGAGACCAGGGAGGAGAGGAGACCAGGGAGGAGAGGAGACCAGGGAGGAGAGGAGACCAGGGAGGAAAGGGAGGAGAGAAGACGAGGGACAAGAGGGAGGAAAGGAGACGAGGGAGGAAAGGAGGCGAGGGAGGAAAGGGAGGAAAGGAGGCAAGGGACAAGAGGGAGGAGAGGAGGAAAGGAGGCGAGGGAGAAGAGGAGGGAAAAAAGATGAGGAAGGAAAGAAGACAAAGGAGGAAGAGAGGAGGCAAGGGAGAAGAGGAGTCAAGGAAGGAGAGGAGACAAAGGAGGAGAGGAGACGAGCAAGGAAGAGTGGAGACAAGGAAGGAGAGGAGACAAGGAAGTTAAAAAAGGAGACAAGGAGACGAAGTGGAAAGGAAGGAGACAAGGGAGGAAAGGAGACAAGTGAGGAGGGAAGACAAGAAAAGGAAATGAAGAGACAAGGAGGAGAAACGACAGCAAGGAGACATAGGAAGGAAACAAGGAGAGAAGGAAGGAGAGAAGCCAAGGAGGAGAGGAGAGGTAGCAAGAGAAGGAAACGAGGAAGCAAGGAGGATGGGAGACAAAGAGGAGGAAGCAAGGGGAAAGTGGAAGTGTGCATCCTAATGAGGGAGGAAAGGAGACAAGGATGTAAATAAACAAAGGAGACGAGGGAGAAAAGGAAACAAGGGAACGAGGAGGAGAGGAAGAGGAGACAAGGAAAGGAAACAATGAGAGGAAAAGGAGACGAGGAAGGAAAAGAAAGGAAAGGAAAGGAGGGAGGAACGGAGGAGACGAGGAAAGGAACCATGGTTTTAAGGGAAGAAAGTGTGCATCCTAATGAGGGAGGAGGGGAAGGAAACGAGGGAGGAGAGGAAGAGGAGACAAGGAAAGGAAACAGTGAGAGGAAAAGGAAAAGAAACGAGGGAGCGAGGAAGGAGGATAGAAGACGAGAGGGAAGGAAATGAAAAGCCGAGGAAGCGAGGATCTAGTGGGCGAGCGGAGGAAACAGGAGCGAAGGAAACAGGAGCGAAGGAGACAGGAGCTAATGAGCAACGCCTGTCAGGAAAAAAACAGACAGAGAGAAAAGAGGAAGAGAAGAGGAGGGAGAGAGAAGAGAGGAGGAGAGGAAGAGAGGAGGAGAGGAAGAGAGGAGGAGAGGAAGAGAGGGAATAAGGAAAGAGAAGAGAAAAGAGAGAGAGAGGGACAAAAGAAAAAAGAAAGAGAGATGGAGAGAAGAAGGGAGGATGTGGAGAGAGAGAATAGAGGGAGGAGGAGAGACAGAGGTGCATTGTGGGAGTGAAAGCGTGGGAGAAAAACAACAACAACAACAAAAGGGTTTAGACCTGGTTTAGTCCTGGTTTAGTCCTGGTTTAGACCTGGTTTAGTCCTGGTTTAGTCCAGGTTTAGTCCTGGTTCAGTCCTGGTTCAGACCTCCTGGTTTAGTCCTGGTTTCCTGGTTTAGTCCTGGTTTAGTCCTGGTTTAGAGTCCTGGTTTAGTCCTGGTTTAGTCCTGGTTTAGTGGTTTAGTCCTGGTTTAGTCCTGGTTTAGTCCTGGTTTAGTCCTGGTTTAGTCCTGTTTAGTCCTGGTTTAGTCCTGGTTTAGTCCTGGTTTAGTCCTGGTCAGTCCTCCTGGTTTAGTCCTGGTTTAGTCCTGGTTCAGACCTGGTTTAGTCCAGTCCTGGTTTAGTCCTGGTTTAGTCCTGGTTTAGTCCTGGTTTAGTCCTGGTTTAGTTCTTGTTGAGGTTTCAGTCCAGAGGAGCTGATGTGGATTCAGAGCGACTTCCTTCATGAACATTTTATGAGTTTACACAGAAAAACAGAGTCTAGAGCAGAACTCAACCAGGACTAAACCAGGACTCAACCAGGACTAAACCAGGACTAAACCAGGACTAAACCAAAACTAAATCAGGTTTAAAAACTAGACTAGAAATATTATCCCGGTCTCGGTCTGATCCTGGCCTCGGTCCCGGTCCGGTCCTGGTCCTGGTCCTGGTCTGGGTCCGGGTCTGGGTCTGATCCGGGTCTGGGTCTGTGTGTTTCAGGACTGGGTTTACACTGTGGGTCAGCAGATCCGACAGGAGCAACACTGTCTGTCCCTGTCAACCATGTTCCCCGCCTCGCAGGTGCTGCTCCTGCCCTGCAACATGGCCGACGGAAAACAGGTGAGAACACTACCACACCAACATGGCCGACGACAAACACACACACACACACACACACACACACACACACACACACACACCAACACTGGCCGACGACAAACACACACACACACACACACACTACCACACCAACATACCACACCAACAGGCCGACGTACCACACCAACATGGCCGTACCTGTTTACCACACCAAGTTTGTGTCTCCAGTCGTTGTGACTCTCACTGAAACTACAACGGAAAAAAAAATCCTCTGGACTGAGACAGGATTTTTCTCATAAAGTCAGTGTGATCACAAACTGTTCATGTTCGTCTGACAGGGGCTGACAGGGGCTGACAGGGGCTGACAGGGGCTGACAGGGGCTGACAGGGACCTACAACTTTGAAAAATGTTGGATTTGTTTTCGTGGCCATTTTGAGTAAACTGAGCCCCGGGTTTTCAAAATGTCCGTCCAGTCAAGACAACGCGTCGAGTTCAGAGTTTCGTGTCTCCAGATTCTCCTTCAGCCTGGTGTCTGTGTGGCCCACTGAGCATGCTCAGTAGAGTCTTCGCGGGTCTGTGTATCACGTGATTACTTTGGCCAATCAGAGCGAGAGGAGCAGAGTGAACCATTATAAAACGTTTTTAAAGATGTTTTAGGATCTAAAAATCTGTAAAAATCGCCACAAAATCAGACATTTTTGAAAGTTGTAGGTCCCTGTCAGCCCCTGTCAGTCCCTGTCAGCCCCTGTCAGCCCCTGTCAGTCCCTGTCAGCCCCTGTCAGCCCCTGTCAGTCCCTGTCAGGTGAACACGAGCAGTTTGTGTGTGAGTAAAATCGTCTCAGTCCAGGTTTTTTTGGGTGTAACACCAGTGAGTCACTGCGCCACCTGGAGGCAGAAACGAGCAGCAGCAGCTCCAGATGTTTGAACAAATCCAGGATGAAACTCTGAGTTTTGTTGAACGTCGGTGGATAAATCTGAGTTTGTTCTTCTCAACATTCGATGGAAATTTGTTTTATCGCAACAGTCGAGAAAATCTGAACAACCGACTGGAAGTGCACCAAACACCTGGAAAACGAACGAACAGAGAGAAATCTACTCCTCCTCTCTCCTCTCCTTCATCCCTCTCTCCTCTCTCCTCCTCTCTCCTCTCCTCTCCTCCTCTCTCTCTCTCTCCTCTCCTTCATCCCTCTCTCCTCTCTCTCTCTCTCCTCTCTCCTCTCTCTCTCTCTCTCATCCTCTCTCCTCTCTCCTCTCTCCTCTCTCCTCTCCCTCTCTCTCTCTCTCTCTCTCTCTCCTCTCTCTCCTCTCTCTCTCTCTCCTCATCCCTCTCTCCTCTCCTCTCTCCTCTCCTCTCTCTCTCTCCTCTCTCTCTTTCTCTCTTTCTCCTCCTCCTCTCTCCTCTCTCTCTCTCTCTCTCTCTCTCTCTCCTCTCTCCTCTCTCTCCTCTCTCTCTCCTCCTCTCCTCTCTCTCTCTCTCTCTCCTCTCTCCTCTCCTCTCTCCTCTCTCCCTCTCTCTCTCCTCTCTCCTCTCTCTCTCTCTCTCTCTCTCTCTCTCTCTCTCTCTCTCTCTCTCTCTCCTCTCTCCCTCTCTCCTCTCCCCTCCTCTCTCCTCTCTCCTCCTCTCCTCTCTCCTCTCTCTCTCTCCTCTCTCTCTCTCTCTCTCTCTCCTCTCTCCTCTCTCCTCCTCTCTCTCCTCTCTCCTCCTCTCTCTCTCTCTCTCTCTCTCTTCTCTCTCTCTCTCTCTCTCTCTCTCTCCTCTCTCTCTCCTCTCTCTCTCCTCTCTCCTCTCTCTCTCTCTCTCTCTCTCTCCTCTCCTCTCTCCTCTCTCTCCCTCTCTCCTCTCCTCCTCTCTCTCTCTCTCCTCTCTCTCTCTCTCTCTCTCTCTCTCCTCTCTCTCTCTCTCTCTCTCTCTCTCTCTCTCTCTCTTCTCTCCTCTCTCCTCTCCTCTTTCTCTGCCTCTCCTCTCCTCTCTTCTCTCTCCTTCTCTCCTCTCTCTCTCTCTCTCTCTCTCTCTCTCTATCTCTCCTCTCTCCTTCTCTCTCTCTCTCTCTCTCTCTCTCCTCTCCTCTTTCTCTCTCTCTCTCTCTCTCTCTCTCTCTCTTCTCTCTCCTCTCTCTTCTCTCTCTTCTCTCTCTCTCTCTTTCTCTCTTTCTCTCCTCTTCCTTCTCTCTCTCTCTCTCCTCTCTTTCTCTCTCTCTCTCTCTCTCTTTCCTCTCCTCTTCTCTTTCTCTCCAGTGTTCTTTGTTTCTCGGGGCGTTTTTAGAAACACGTGTTTTTTCCCGTGAGCTTCATCTAAATGTTAATGATTCTGAGGTAAAAACAGCAGCGTCGGAGTGTTTGGCCCAAAGGCACAACAACAGCAGCAGAAGGACTAAAGAACAAACCCCACTTTTTATTCAATTAAAGAAGAAAAACACAACCAGGACTAAACCAGGACTAAACCAGGTCTAAACCAGGACTAAACCAGGACTAAACCAGAACTAAACCAGGAACTAAACCAGGACTAACCAGGACTAAACCAGGAACCAGGACTAAACCAGGACTAAACCAGGACTAAACCAGGAACCTAAACTAAACCAGGACTAAACCAGGTAAACCAGGTCTAAACCAGGACTAAACCAGGACTAAACCAGGTCTAAACCAGGTCTAAACCAGGAAACTAAACCAGGGTAAACCAGGACTAAACCAGGAAACTAAAACCAGGTCTAAACAGGTCTAAACCAACCAGGACTAAACCAGGATCTAAACCAGGACTAAAACCAGGGTCTAAACCAGGACTAAAACCAGGACTAAACCAGGTCTAAACCAGACTAAGGTCTAAACAGGACTAAACCAGAACTAAACCAGGACTAAACCAGGACTAAACAGGTAAACCAGGTCTAAACCAGGACTAAAACCAGGACTAAACCAGGACTAAACTAAACCAGGACTAAACCAGGTCTAAACCAGAACTAACCAGGACTAAACCAGGTCTAAACCAGGACTAAACCAGGACCTAAACCAGAACTAAACCAGGAACTAAACCAGGACTAAACCAGGGACTAAACCAGGACTAAAACTAAACCAGGAACTAAACCAGGACTAACCAGGACTAAACCAGGTAAACCAGACTAAACCAGGACTAAACCAGAAAACCAACTAACCAGGACTAAACCAGGACTAAACCAGGTTAAACTAAACCAGAAACTAAACCAGGACTAAACCAGGTCTAAACCAGACTAGGAACTAAACCAGAACTAAACCAGGACTAAACCAGGTCTAAACCAGGACTAAAACCAGGACTAAACCAGGACTAAACCAGGTCAAACCAGTAAACCAGGAAACTAAACCAGGACTAAACCAGGACTAAACCAGGACTAAACCAGGACTAAACCAGGACTAAACCAGGACTAAACCAGGACTGAAACCAGGACTAAACCAACTAAACCAGACTAAACCAGGACTAACCAGACTAAACCAGGACTAAACCAGGACTGAAACCAGAAAACTAAACCAGGACTAAACAGGACTAAACCAGGACTAAACCAGGACTAAACCAGGTCCAGGACTAAACCAGGGACTAAACCAGGACTAAAAGAACTAACCAGGAACTAAACCAGGACTAAACCAGGACTAAACCAGGTCTAAACCAGGACTAAACCAGGACTAAATCAAAACCAGGACTAAACCAGGACTAAACCAGGACTAAACAGGACTAAACAGGACTAAACCAGGACTAAACCAGGACTAACCAGGACTAAACCAGGACTAAACTAAACCAGGACTAAACCAGGACTAAACCAGGTCTAAACCAGGACTAAACCAGGTCTAAACCAGGACTAAACCAGGACTAAACCAGGACTAAACCAGGACTAAATCAGGTCTTTATTTATCTGCAGGTTTGTTTTTTCGAGTCTCGACACAAACACGGATTTTATAAACTCGTAGCTGAAGGGAGAGAAAGAAAGAAAGAAAGAGAGAGAGAGAGAGAACGGTGAGAAAGAGAGAGAGAGAGAGAGAGAGGGATGGAGGGATGGAGGGATGGAGGGATGGAGGTGGAGAGAGAGAAACAGACGGGGGGCAGAGAAACTCATTACACCTCCATCTGTTCACTCGCTTCAATGACAAACTTCACATGTGCTTTGTCTTCCTCTCCTCTTTTCCTCCTCCTCCCTTCCTCCTTTTCCTCCTCTCCTCCTCTCCTCATCCCTCGCTCTTTCACTCTAACGCACTGGAACTGTCAGACTGCAATACTTTCTCTCTCTCTCCTCATCCCTCTCTCCTCTCTCTCCTCTCTCTCCTCTCTCTTCTCTCTCTCTCTCCTCATCCCTCGTTCCCTGTATAATGTAATGCACCTGTCAGATTACATGTCTCTCTTTCTTTCTCTCTTTCCTCTCCTCCTCTCTCTGTTTTTCCTGTATATTATAATGTAAGTGTCAGGTTGTGTCTCTCTCCTCCTCATCCCTCGTTCCTTGTATAATGTAATGCACCTGTCAGACTGTGTGTCTTTCTCTTTCTCTCTGTTTGTTCCTGTGTGTTTTAATTAAAGTGTCGGGTTGCGTCTCTTTTTCCTCTGGGCCTGTGCACAAATATCTAAATATCGATATATCGTGTAATTTAATCGATATCGTGGGCCGATGTATCGATACACAACACAGAGTCGTTTGTGTGTCGTTTGTGTTGTAAAGTTCAGTTTGTGTGATTTTTATTTTGGGTCGATGATTGTTTACGTGAACATGAGTGTCCCGGGTCTGAGCGGTTGTTTTTTTAAAATAAAGTGACCGACGTAAATAAAGTGATCGACATAAATAAAGTGACCGACGTGAATAAAGTGACCGACGTAAATAAAGTGACCGACGTAAATAAAGTGATCGACGTAAATAAAGTGATCGACGTAATAGTGATAAAGTGACCGACGTAAATAAAGTGATCGACATAAATAAAGTGATCGACGTAAATAAAGTGACCGACGTAAATAAAGTGACCGACGTAAATAAAGTGCCAGACATAAATAAAGTGATCGACGTAAATAAAGTGATCGACATAAATAAAGTGACAGACATAAATAAAGTGATCGACGTAAATAAAGTGATCGACGTAAATAAAGTGACCGACGTAAATAAAGTGACCGACGTAAATAAAGTGACCGACGTAAATAAAGTGACCGACGTAAATAAAGTGCCAGACATAAATAAAGTGATCGACGTAAATAAAGTGATCGACATAAATAAAGTGACCGACGTAAATAAAGTGATCGACGTAAATAAAGTGACCGACGTAAATAAAGTGACCGACGTAAATAAAGTGACCGACGTAAATAAAGTGACCGACGTAAATAAAGTGACCGACGTAAATAAAGTGACCGACGTAAATAAAGTGATCGACGTAAATAAAGTGACCGACGTAAATAAAGTGACCGACGTAAATAAAGTGCCAGACGTAAATAAAGTGACAGACGTAAATAAGAGTGATCGACGTAAATAAAGTGATCGACGTAATAAAGTGACGACGTGAAAAAGTGATCGACGTAAATAAAGTGACCGACGTAAATAAAGTGACCGACGTAAATAAAGTGACCGACGTAAATAAAGTGATCCGACGTAAATAAAGTGATCGACGTAAATAAAGTGATCGACGTAAATAAAGTGACGACGTAAATAAAGTTTAGTTTGTGTAAAACTGAATTAAACACATTCTAATGTCAAACAGCTGATGTGGCTCTAGAGTCGTTATGTTTATATGTCGTAAAGTTAAAGTTTATTGCAGTGGGTTTGGTTTGCTTTGATCTGTGCAGTGGATCTTTAGTATTTTTCCTGGTTTATTAAATACATCATATCAGTATCAAGCGGGATACTGCATCTGGTCATGTCACATGACATGAGTGTAGTGTCCCGAATACTTCCATAACCAGGATATGGATAATAACCAGAGCACTGATCACTGACTCGACTGGGCTCGTCTGGACCTGCTGCTTTTTTTATTGAACTGTGTCAAATCGATTTGAAATATATCGTATCAAACCCAGAGTTCACTGTATCGAGGTATCGTATCGTAAACGTCAGAATGATCCCAGCCCTCCTCTCCTCCCTCTCTTTTCCTGTTTTAATCTAAGTGTCGTGTTTTGTTTCTCTCTTTCTCCTCCCTCTCTTTTCTTTTCTTTTCTTTTCTTTTTCTCCTGTACATAATGTTTCTGTCGAGTTTCATGTTTTTCTCGCTGCCTCAGACTCAGACACGACGCCTCAGCCTGTTTCTGTCAAGAGTCTGAGGCCGCGGCTCCGTCAACCGCTAACGGGCTAACGGGCTAACGGGCTAACGAGCTAACGGGCTAACGAGCTAAGGCTAACGGCTAACGGCTAACGGGCTAACGCTAACGGGCTAACGGGCTAACGGGCTAACGGGCTAACGGGCTAACTAACGCTAACGGGCTAACTAACGGGCTAGGGCTAGTTTAACGGGCTAACGGGCTAGTAACGGGCTAACGGGCTTAACAGTTAACGGGCTTAACAGTTTTAACAGTTTTAACAGTTTAAACAGTTTTAACCTAACGTAGTTTAAAACAGGGCTTTTAACAGTTAACAGTTTAAACAGTTTAAACAGTTTAAACAGTTTAAACAGTTTTAACAGTTTAAACAGTTTAAAGAGGCTGTAGTTGTTTGTTCGTGTCTTAAAGTTTGTATGGAGGATTTTTTTAGTTTCAAATAGTCAGTGATAGATTATAGATGCAGTCGCCTTGTAATTATGATGACCAAAAAAAAGAGAATAAAAACATCAACTCTGGACGTAAACATTTGCCAGTAGATAACGACACTGCCTCGTTATCTGTGAGCTGACAGGCTGTCAATCAAACTCCCTACGTTTCTAGTGTAACTGACTTGCCTGCGCCGCCGGTACGTGGTTTACGTACGACACAGACGCTGTTTACTCCACCAACGCAACAGTTCTTAGCGGCTTTTTTTGACCTATATCTTCCTCGCAGTTCGCACAAAGTTTGTTGCGATGGCGACAAGAATCCAGGAGCAGTTCGCCGCAAAAGAAAGTCTGTTTTTGAGGTGAAAGAAGAAGACAAGGGGAAAAGCAGCGAAGACAAACTAAGGTGATTCTTGTAGATTCATTCCAGCGATGGAGCGACTGAAGCAGACGAAGAGTCTAAAGACTGAACCACTGGTCCACAAATTACTCCTGGACAGGAAACTTCTGCTTATTATGAAAACCTACACTTTATTTCCAAGAGCGACACAAACGTTTTTCAGGACACAATGTGATATCCTGTGTCTGAAAACGTCATTTTCAAGGCAAAGAAAGAGTCACTTGCTGCTGCGTGTTGTAGTAGTAGCTTCATTCGCACGGAATCTCCGGGCAAACTTCTCTGCTCCTCTCTTCTCCGTCTTGTCTAACCAACGCTGTAGTTAGTTGTAGTTAGTTGTTTACGAGTCATGTGCAGCGATCAGGACTTGTTTTCTAGAAACAAACCTGTTTGTGGCGTAAGGAGGAGGAGGGAGGAGGTGGTTTCACGCAGGAGCAACATTTGAAAAAGGACAAACAGTCTCTGGAAAATCCTCTATTCAACCTTTAAAATGATGAAAAACAGAAGAGAAATGCTCCACACTTCTTCCTCCTCTTCCGTTCGGTTTCAGAGCGTCAGAATTCTTGTCCAGGATGAGTTTAGATCAGTCGTCTCCTGCAGACGTCTGAGCAGGACACGATAATCAGTCCTGCTCCAGCCTGCAAGTCCCGCAGGATGGAACTTTTGTTTTCTTAAACTCTAAACACAGAGAAGTAAAAAGGAACTGAGCGGCGTCTGGGAGGAGGCGCGATGGACGCTCCAGTGACAGGGTTCAATCCTGGCCAAGTCCTGTTTTTAGACCTGTTTTAGTCCTGGTTTAGTTCTGGTTTAGACCTGGTTTGGTCCTGGTTTAGTTCTGTTTTAATCCAGTCTAAACCAGGACTAAACCTTTACTTTATTTCTCCAGAGTTTGAGATGATGGATGTGTTTCTGTGTGTTTCTGTGTGTTTCTGTGTGTTTCTGTGCATCAGTGTGTGTGTAAGTTTGTGCGTCTCTCTGTGTGTATTTGTGTGTATTTTTGTGTGTGTATTTGTGTGTATTTGTGTGTGTATTTGTGTGTGTATTTGTGTGTGTTTTTGTGTGTGTATTTGTGTGTATTTGTGTGTATTTGTGTGTATTTGTGTGTGTTTGTGTGTGTTTTCCCAGCGTCAGTGTTTTGTCTCTTAATGATTTATTTTTAACGATGCTTTTCCGTATTTTCCATTATCTGCTCGTTCACGCTCCGGCTGCTCCGGCTCCTAATTATCTCACATCTAAAAAGTTCATTTCACCCTGAGCCGACGTCGCGCTCCGGGAATTCCTCTGCCAAAAACCTGGAATTCTGCAGATTTTACAGAACTCAGAGTCCGAGCCGGAAGAGCGAGGAAGAGCGAAGGCGCCATCCTGTGGTGACACACGGAAATACACCACGAGTCTGAGGGAACATAACACAGAGACGAGTCGAGAACCTGGAAACTCTGAGGGACATTTAGAGTTTTTTTCTCCAAACTTGTGCTCCTCAGATGTTTCTCCTTCTCCTTCTGTGTTTGGGATCAACTCCACAAACTCTTAAATTATTTATCTTCAGGTTTAAAGTTTTTTCAGCTGAAACATTCACGTCTCTAGAGCTGAAGAACGGCTCCACTTTAGATTATTTCTCATGACATAAGACTCTAAACTCTGCACATTCTCACATTTAAACTCTGCGTTTGCCCAGGTTTAAACTCTAAACTCTGTGTATTCTCACGTTTAAACTCTAAACTTTCCGTGTCCATCTCGAGTTGTTCCTCGAGCTCCTGATGTGATGCGAAGTTTATTTTGAAAGGACATGAACTTTATTTTGAAAGGACAAGAAGTTTATTTTGACACCTCATGTTTATTTCCTGTTTCTCGTGATAAAAATCTGGAGACGCTAAAAAATTACGACTCCGACCTCATTTGAGCGACGAGTCGAGTCGTGTCGATGTTTGGGGGGTTCCAGGAGTCACAGGGATCTGAACCATCAACCAGGTCACACATCTGCACCTGACACTCACCTGTCTCACCTGTCTCACCTGTCTCACCTCACCTGTCTCACCTGTCTAAAACTCGAGAGATTCTAGAATGTTTCTTCTTCTCGCAGCACAAATGTAAAACTTTACACTGGTCCAGAGCGCGGGAGGGCATCTGACACAGGGGTCTGCGGGAGTGTGGGAGGGCATCTGACACAGGGGTCTGCAGGAGAGGGCATCTGACACAGGGGTCTGTGGGAGGGCATCTGACACAGGGGTCATCAGGAGTGTGGGAGGGCATCTGACACAGGGGTCATCAGGAGTGTGGGAGGGCATCTGACACAGGGGTCATCAGGAGCGCGGGAGGGCATCTGACACAGGGGTCTGCGGGAGCGTGGGAGGGCATCTGACACAGGGGTCTGTGAGGGCATCTGACAGTGGTCTGCGGAGCGTGGGAGGGCATCTGACACAGGGGTCATCAGGAGTGTGGGAGGGCATCTGACACAGGGGTCATCAGGAGCGCGGGAGGGCATCTGACACAGGGGTCTGTGGGAGCGGGGAGGGCATCTGACACAGGGGTCTGTGGGAGCGCGGGAGGGCATCTGACACAGCATCTGTGGCATCTGGGGGTGGAGTGTGGGAGGGCATCTGACACAGGGGTGGTGGCTCTCTGGGTCTGTGAGCTGCAGCGGTGGCAGAAGGCAGGGACGCACCTGGAGCACCTGGCGTCTCGGTTCTGCCTGGACTCGGAGATGGCGCTGGACGGTCTGGACTCGTCTCGGATGTTGGTGATCAGCCCGTGTGAGCTGAGCGCCTACACGCAGCGCTGGGACCTGCCCTTCTCCTGACCCCGCCCCTGTCGCCCCTGTCGCCCCTGTCGCCCTGCACCCTGCCGCGTGACCCTGCACCTGCCGTGACCCTGCACCTGCCCCTGCCCCTGCCCCTGCTCCACCCTCACACGAAGCACAGAGAAAGGTCGTTCGTTCTTTTCTCCTCGACGGTCGGATTTCGTCAAAAACCTTCACAGAAACGTTTGACTCAAGTCTCGCTCGAGTCCAAAAGCCCAAACGAGCGTCGGGTTCAGTCGTTAGTGACTCGCGCAGAGTTACTCCAGTTTAACTCTTCAGAAGGGAACATCTGAGACAGAGTTTTGGGTTTGGGTTTTGTTCACTTTGGCGCCGCGGAAACTCAGACCAGGATGATTCGGGGATTATTTGGGGATTTATATTTCCAGCCTCGACAGATTTGTGGAGGTTGGTGAGAATTAAAAAGTGAATCGAGTTCGTAATTAAGGAAAATAATTCTGCACTTGGCCCACGAACACGAGTCAGTCGTCACATTCGGTCGTTTTTAAGCAGATTTTCAGTATTTTACCCAAACAAATGTCAGTTTCTGTGTCTTTATTGTTGCAGGATCAGATCAAAAATAGACATTTCTTGTATAAACTGGGACAAATCAGTGGTTTTGTATAAATCTGCAGGGACAGAGACACAGACTCAAAACTGGGGACGTCTGGACACTTTCACTTGACTCAAACTCCAGTTGTCATGGAGAAGTCGGAATTCGCAAAATCCAACCTCCGAGGACGACTGGAACACATCACTGTCACTGACCGACAGACAGAGACAGGGCCGCTCCTGTCAGCACAGAGACAGAGACAGGGCCGCTCCTGTCAGCACAGAGACAGAGACAGGGCCGCTCCTGTCAGCACAGAGACAGAGACAGGGCCGCTCCTGTCAGCACAGAGACAGAGACAGGGCCGCTCCTGTCAGCACAGAGACAGGGCCGCTCCCGAGCCTGTCGCCCCCACAGATTCACAAAGACTCCACGGAGGTTTTTAAAAACAGGAGGGAGACGAGACGTCAAAGCTGCACAAACCGAGGGCTAAAGTCTCTGATCTGACTGAGAATTGAAAACTTCTCTCAGGTTTTTCATCTGGTTTTCAGGTTTATGATCGACTCACTCGTTCTGAATCGTTTTTACACTGAAAAAAACAAAACTAAATCTAGTCAAGTTCAGACTCAAATGAAGAAAGTTTGATCATGATTTGAGTAAATTTCACTTGACGAGTAAAATAATCTGCAGTGGAACAAGACTTAAAATATGAAAACACGTCTTTCTGCACTTAAAATAAGAAAAAAACTCTCTACTTTTTCATTTAAAATAAGAAACAACAAGAAAAACAAACTTGAATCGACTCAAATAAAGTCACATGTTCTTCATTTTAACTTGTCTAGATATTGTTTTTCTTCCAGTGTTTCATCTTTAAAATCATCTCATATTTTTCTTCCGTGACTCAACTCGTCCGAAAATCTTAAATTTAGGCAATAAATGTTGAAAATAATTTATTATCGGGCCATGAACAGCTCAAGTTGAGTCTCCATAAACTTATTTCCAGCCCGTGAACACTGAGCACTGATTTTCTCTCCTCTTACTTTTTGGCCAAACTTCTCGCAGCTTTCAGATCGACTGGGCCCAAAACCACGTCCACCTTCCACACATTTACTGAGACGTTTGTGATATTTGACCCACGAGGTTCACAGGACGAGAACAAAACACAGAAATAAAGTAAAAACAGTAAAAGATCAGTGGGTTTAGTAACTATGCTGCAAAAAAAACTCCATCGAAACACTTAAATCTGTCAGAAAAATGAGTTCAAAGTGTTGAAATGACGCGTCTGTGCAGCAAAATCATTTTACTGGACAATTTATTTTAAAATAATCGACTCAAGACGAGAGTAAATCAGTCTGTGCTCATGTCCACGGGCTGGAAATAAGTTTATGAGGAATTAAAACAAGTTTATGTTTAGAGTTTATGGTCTGAGAGTAAATTTAAAGACGATAAATTGTAGATGTTCGTGTTTGTGGTTCGTCATCAGTTTTGTCTCGAATAAATCTGCGTCACTGAATCTAAAAACATTTGCTTGGATTTTAGTTTCTTTTAAACATTTATTGCCTAAATTTAAGATTTTCAGACGAGTCGAATCATGGAAGAAAAATCTGTGATGATTTTGAAGATTAAACAACTGATTTAGAACCAGTGAGGAGAGAATAAATCTGAAAAGGAGATGAAAAACCTGATGTTTGTTTTAAGACGGTGTCCAGCTGGAGGCGTGTGGCGTGTGGCCGGTGTTTCTGTGTGGAGTTTGCATGTTCTCCCTGTGTGTGTTTGAACCCAGATCCTCCAGCTCAGGTCCGGACGAGGGCGAGCTGCAGGTGAGGAGACGACGCTCGAGCTCCTGACGGACGCCGGGGGACGAGTCCAACACAAACCGCACGACGTCAACGAACTTTATGGACTAAACCGCGAAGTGAAAAGTGTTTCTGGGCTCCGTCGATGTTTTTCTCGTCCTCGTTCACCAGGAGCTGATTCTGAAGTGCATCTTAAAACGTTTCCTACGACGTAACTGCACCTGAAAAATGAAGCACAAGTCATGTTTCATTTCTGGAGTTTATTTACAAAAGCAGAAGTTCTGGAAAGTCACATGAAGCTCCTGAGTCACTAAACACCGGTGAGAGTTAAAGTTTGTACCGAGGATTTTTTTAGTTTGAAATTGTCAGTGAAAGTTTAAAATGTTACAGACGCAGCAGCTTTGGGATGATAATGAGCAAAAAGAGAATGAAAATCCTTGGAGTTTGGACGTGTTGGGGTCAGATAAACTTTGTTTGGTCGTCAGTCAAACTCTTTACGTTTCTGCAGTAACAGCGTCTCCGTCGCTCTGGGTTTATGTGGTTTATGTTTGATTCTCTCAGACTCCACACACACGAGACGCCGTTTACTCGAGCAGCGAGTCTTAGGTCGACCGCCGTTTATTCCCTCATCTCTTCATTACGACATGCGTCTGGTTCAGGAGTGTCCAGACTTTTTTCATCCAGGGTCATATTTCTAAACACAAACGAAGCAGAAGGACGATCGAGGGACAAACTGAATCATTCAAATCTGTGCAGGTTTAACACGTTAGAACCAATAAATACTGACGGTTCTTTCTAAGATCCTTTAAACCACACAATAAATATTAAATATTGGCTTTATCAAGGTAGATTTTCAGAAACGTTGCAGTAAAAAGTTCATTTTTAATTGATACAAGGTCATTTCTCCTAGACGCCTGAGGGCCAAGAAAAATTTGTCTGAGGACCGCAGTTGGCCCGCGGGCCATAGTTTGGACATGTCTGGTCTGTTTAGACGTTCTGCTTCTCAGACATTTTTTAGGTTTCCGACACGTAATATTTTTTCTTCAGGCTGCTGTCCGTGGTGCTGAACACAGATCGATCGAGAGGTCGATTGATCAGATTTACTGATCCTCAAGGGAAAATTCAGTGTTTAAAAGAGATTTGTCCAGTGGAGAGTTGTTCTGTGTGTTTCTCTGTGTGTCGGTGAGTTGTTCTGTGTGTGTTTCTCTGTGTGTCGGTGAGTTGTTCTGTGTGTTTCTCTGTGTGTCGGTGAGTTGTTCTCTGTGTGTCGCTAAATAATTTCTGGACAGAAACTCAAAAAGTGATTCAGAACGAACAGCGACTGAAAACAAATGACTCCAGAGACAGAGTCAGGAGGACGTGTGTGTGTGTGTGTGTGTGTCTGTGTGTGTGTGTGTGTGTGTGTGTGTGTGTGTGTGTGTGTGTGTGTGTGTGTGTGTGTGTGTGTGTGTGTGTGTGTCTGTGTGTGTGTGTGTGTCTGTGTGTGTGTGTGTGTGTGTGTGTGTGTGTGTGTGTGTGTGTGTGTGTCTGGGGGGGGGGGTCGCTGTGTTTCTCTTTCCTTGGAAAATCCTCTGTACAAACTTTAATCCATGTTCTAATGTTCTGATGTTCTGATTGTTCTGTTGTTCTGATGTTCTGATGTTCTGATGTTCTGATGTTCTGATGTTCTGATGCTCTGATGTTCTCTTGTTCCTGTCAAAACTCCAAACCCTCTGCTCCACCTGAGCTGTTTTCAGGTCGGTCAGAACGGCGCTGGTTCTGGTTCCTTCACCAGAACCAAAGTTCCTGCTGTAGAACCGCCTGTGTTCAAAGTGTTTAAGTGAACCTGATGTGATCGAGTGGATTTACCATCAAATAAAAACAAAGGTACGAACGAAAGAGGAAAATAACTTCATGAATCACAACATCGACACAGCGACAGTTTGGACTCAGACAAATCAGGAAACAACTTTCCAGTTCCTGAACCCTGTGATCTTCAGCGTGAACATGTCAGGTGTTTCGAGATTAGTTGCAAAATCCAACACCGGCTCGGTTCTGTCGACCTGAAAACACAACTCGTGATGTCATGAAGTGGTGTTTCTTTTAACGTTCTCAGCTCCTTTTCCCTTTAGTTCAGTCGAGATCGATAAAAAAACTCCACGACTGAAACGATCCAGGTGATTCAGGTGAAGGTGAAGTGTGGAGTTTAAAAACACAGCGGAGCACTTCCTGTACCACCACACGATGACATCACCAGGTGGAGCAGAGTGTTTGGAGTTTTTGGAGATGGAGACAGACTCAGAATAAAGAAACACTCAAACAAACACAAGGAACAGCTCTGTTTTTGAGGAGGAACATCAGAACATCAGAACATCAGAACATCAGAACAACAGAACATCAGAACAACAGAACAACAGAACAATCAGAACATCAGAACATCAGAACAACAGAACAACAGAACAGAACAACAGAACACACAGAACATCAGAACAACAGAACAACAGAACATCAGAACAACAGAACAACAGAACAAACAGAACAACAGAACAGAACAACAGAACAACAGAACATCAGAACAACAGAACATCAGAACATCAGAACAACAGAACATCAGAACATCAGAACAGAACAACAGAACATCAGAACAACAGAACAACAGAACAAGAACAGAACATCAGAACATCAGAACAACAGAACATCAGAACAGAACATCAGAACAACAGAACATCAGAACATCAGAACATCAGAACATCAGAACATCAGAACAAGAACAACAGAACAACAGAACATCAGAACATCAGAACATCAGAACATCAGAACAAGAACAGAACAACAGAACATCAGAACATCAGAACAGAACAACAGAACAACAGAACAACAGAACATCAGAACATCAGAACATCAGAACAACAGAACAACAGAACATCAGAACATCAGAACAACAGAACATCAGAACATCAGAACATCAGAACATCAGAACAACAGAACAACAGAACATCAGAACATCAGAACAACAGAACAACAGAACAGAACATCAGAACATCAGAACAACAGAACATCAGAACAACAGAACAACAGAACATCAGAACAACAGAACAATCAGAACATCAGAACAACAGAACATCAGAACATCAGAACATCAGAACAACAGAACAACAGAACAACAGAACATCAGAACATCAGAACATCAGAACATCAGAACATCAGAACATCAGAACATCAGAACATCAGAACATCAGAACATGTTATGAGCCGTTTAAATGTTCTAACGAGGAAAAACGAGCATGAGCCGCATCCGAACCAACAGCACATTTGAATAATATTAATAATAATAATAATAATAATAATAATAATAATAATAATAATAATAATAAAGTGTATGTAGTTTCTAGGTTTGATAAATATTGAAATAAAACTCATCAGCCAAAGACCTGATCTGGGCAATAAACGTTTAAAACTCTGAGATTCTGTGAAAGACTTTTGTGTTTTTATCACGAACGACGAGAAAACGACGTCTTCAGAACCGAGAGAGAGAGTCATCCATGCATGTCTGAGTAATCTAGAGATCTCTCCTGGAACACGTCCTTCTCAAATCAGTAAAAGTGTGAGACGATCTGAAGATGTTTTTGTTCCAGTTGAACCCAGAGACACGAGGAGGAGCTCAGTGCATGAACAAACAAACAAACAAACAAACAAACAAACCAACAAACAAACAAACAAACAAACAAACAAACAAACAAACAAACAAACAAACAAACAAACAAACAAACAAACAACAAACAAACAAACAAACAAACAAACAAACAACAAACAAAAAACAAACAAAAACAAAAAACAAAAAACAAACCAAACCAACAAACAACAAACAAACAAACAAACAAACAAACAAACCAACAAACAAACAAACAAACAAACAAACAAACAACAAACAAACAAACAAACAAAACAAACAAACAAACAAACAAACAACAAACAAACAACACAAACAACAACAAACAACAAACAAAAAACAAACAAACAAACAAACAAACAAACAACAAACAAACAAACAAACAAACAAACAAAAACAAACAAACAAACAAACAAACAACAAACAACAAACAAACAAACAAACAAACAAACAAACAAACAAACAAACAAACAAACAAAAAACAAACAAACAAAAAAACAAACAAACAAACAAACAAAAAACAAACAAACAAACAAACAAACCAACAAACAAACAAATAAACAAACATCTTTATTTTTATTTTTATGAAACACTGGAAATGTTTTATTCTGAAATGTTTAAAAAACACGAAGAGAAAGAATCAGGACGAGTCACAGCCTCAAACCTGCAGAACATCACCAATATTTAAATCAAATTAAAAAAAGAACTTTTGAAATGATTTAGACTCTGTGTGGTTCTGGTTTAGTCCTGGTTTAGTCCTGGCCTTGGGCAGGTTTAGTCCTGGTTTAGTCCTGGTCTTGGGCAGGTTTAGTCCTGGTCTTGGGCAGGTTTAGACCTGGTTTAGTCCTGGTTTAGTCCTGGTTTAGTCCTGGTCTTGGGCAGGTTTAGTCCTGGTCTTGGGCAGGTTTAGTCCTGGTTTAGTCCTGGTCTTGGGCAGGTTTAGACCTGGTTTAGTCCTGGTTTAGTCCTGGTTTAGTCCTGGTCTTGGGCAGGTTTAGACCTGGTTTAGACCTGGTTTAGTCCTGGTTTAGTCCTGGTCTTGGGCAGGTTTAGACCTGGTTTAGACCTGGTTTAGTCCTGGTTTAGTCCTGGTTTAGTCCTGGTCTTGGGCAGGTTTAGACCTGGTTTAGATCCTGGTTTAGTCCTGGTTTAGTCCTGGTCTTGGGCAGGTTTAGACCTGGTTTAGACTGGTTTAGTCTGGTTTAGTCCTGGTTTAGTCCTGGTCTTGGGCAGGTTTGGGGCTGTGTTTGTTTAAAGTTGATTTGGTGAAAAATAAAAATCTGCATCATTTTGTATTTGAAAAATAAAACTTTTATAACGAGACTTTTGTTCCGTGAGTTTGTGAAGCTGCAGGTCGAAGGTTTTTAAAGCTCTAATGTGAAACATTTTCTCCATGGAGATCGACACGTGAAAACCACAAACACACAGGAAAAGCAACAGGGGAGAGTCGAAAGGCCAAGTGAGGAGTCAGGTCTGTGGAGAGGAGAGCCCAGAGTTCATCACACAAAGATTCTGTAAAATGTCACACAGTGGAGCTTTTAACACAAAAAGTGTTAATTTAACTCTTAGTTAAATGAGGGTTTGAGCTGAAGTTAATTCAACTTCCTCTAGTGTTAATTTGTCTCCTCCACTTCAAACTCCCTCCAGAGAAGAACCAGTTTGAACCAGTTTTGTTCTGAATTTCATCTTAAATTAACTCAAATAAAGTGTGAAAATAAAACTCCTCTGTGTGTTGTTGAGTTAAATCAGGATAACTCTACAAAGTGTTATCTGTTTACTCTCTAAACCTTCATTTAACTCTGGGTTTGGGTTAAACAGGAACTTTGGTCCAGTTTTACTTCATGAACTTTTACACAAATGTTAAATTAACTCTAGAACAGAGTGACTCAGAGAAACTCTGAGGAAATGTTCAAACTGACTCTGTCAGAGTTAAATTTAACACTAGTTTTGTTGTTGTTCCTCTGAGCTCATATCGACTGTTTCAGATTCTGAACATTTTCTGTGATGATTTTAACAGAAATTGTTTTTTGATTCATGATTTTCAAAGTGTAAAAGTCAAATAAATCGTAAATTTCAGAGTTTGAAGGTTTAAAAATAATGAACTGTTCGATTCATTATAAACTGATAATGTCCAGGACTAAACCAGGACTACATCAGGTCTAAACTAAAACTAAACCAGGACTAAAACAGGCCTACATTAGGACTACAGCAAATATAGATTTTTTGTTTTAGTGTCTCATGTTTTATTTTCAGTTTTATTTATGTGTAATTTCCAGTTTAAATTCTGGGGTATCGTTGTTCCTGAAAACCTGTTTGTCCCTCACAGAAGAAAAAACAGAAGAGAAAAGAAGAAAAGAAGAGAACAGAAGAGAACAGAGTAGAACAGAGTAGAAGAGCTGATCTGAGCTGAGGGGCCCGTGCGGGGGCGGGACGCGGACACGGACCCGAGCAGAGCCTCATTCAGCCCCGATCCTCGCACTTTTACCCCAACTCCTGCTCCACATGCACCGATAAACCCGCACGGCCCCCGCACCCCCCGCGAAAAACCCGCACCTCGGCTGGAAATGCGCGACACGAGCAGCTGACACGATCTTCATTTCATCCTTTTGGCCTTTTTCTTCACGCGTAAGTACAATGACCTTTTTTTACGCTATTTTTAGGCCGAGTTCCGCGCATTTCCTGACCACTGCTAAAAACAGCTCAAATACCAAACAGTTCAAGTACAACAGCACCTTTACATGTTGCAAAATAAAAAGGTTTTATCCACGTATGAGCTCGAATGATGTATGATAACGTTTTGATTTGGGGATGCATTTGACGTCGCACCGTAGATTTGTAGTCCATTATTAAATTATTTTAACGCGTAAAAACATGCAATCAAAATAAAAAATGTATTAAAACGTATTCAGTGTGTTAAATAAATGTGTTATTGGCGTAATTACGGAAAAATAACGTTTTGGTTCATTGCGGGGATGCGTTTTAGCGACGCACCGTTGATTTGTAGTCCATTAGCGTATTACTTTAACGCAACGAAACGGGCGTAAAACTACAAAACAACACACGCCCATTACAGTGGTTTGAAAACTTCTCAATATGTACAATATCCTTAAATCCGCGTTATGAATTAATTTATACAAGTTCTCTAATAAATACGTGTGTTTTTGGTGAGGTTTGGTTGGTATTTCGAAGAAGTAATAACGTTTTCTTTTATTTTAGTCGACGTCGCTCTTTTTACGGAGGGTTTGACGTCGTTTTCGTGCGACGCGAGCTGCAGTGTGACTTTTTGGACACATTTAAACCAAAATGCGAGTTTTATTTTAATTCAGATGCATCGAAACACAAATATTAATTATGTTCCAGGTCTCGGACATGTGGAGTGAGTATTTAATGCAAAAAAAAAAGCTTTGAATTTGAGCGTAAATGACGAGAAATTTGACTCATTTCGAATCGGAAGCGGCGTTAGCGCGAGAGCAAAAACCAACGGACAAGTTCACAATGTTTATGTTTTAAAAAATAAAATAACTGACAGGTTTATTTGGTTTATTTACACATATAACAGATTTATGACAAGTTCCTAAAGACTTACATATATTGAAGTTAAAATCTGACCTGAGGATGTTTGTAGTTTCTGTTTTTTCTGGAGTTGATCGTTTAAACTTATGGATCTGTGAAGTTGATCTGTTTTTATTGATCACATTTTTATATTTGATGGATTTACTGAAGTTTAGAGAGACCAGACGTCTCTGTTTACCCGGGACAGTCCCAGTTTTGAGTCTGTGTCCCCTGTCCCTGTAGATTTATACAAAACTATTGATTTGTCCAAGTTTTATACAGAAATGTCACAGTGTCTCTGTTTTTCACCAATCTGACCCTACAACAGTAAAGAGAAACATAAACTGACATTTCTTGTTGGTAAAATACAGAAAATTTGCTTTAAAAACGACAAAACACAAGGAAAATGTGACTTTACTGACTCATGTTAGAACCGAGTCCACAACTGTTTGTCTTTTAGTTAAAATTTTTGCACTTGATTCACAGTTTTATTATTAACTACGACCACAAACTCGAGATGTCCCAGTCTTTTATTTTAAAAATCTTGTTACTCTATTTATCAATCGGTCAATGTTTGTTTATAAAGCAATTTTCATACAAAAAAAAAAGCTGTCAGACTTTTATAGTTGATCCAATCAGTGGAAGTGTTGAAGTTTTGATCCCAGGAGCAGGAGCCTCTGGAGTTTGGAGATAAACTCAGGAACAGGATTGATTATGGATCCTAGTTTAGTCTCTTCTTGGTCTAGACCTGGTTTAGTCCTGGTTCAGTCCTGGGTTTGACTTAGTTCTGATTTGTGGTTTTAAATTTGGTTTAGTCAAAATGATGGTGACTTAGACCTGGTTTAGCCTTGTTTTAATCCTGTTTTAATTCTGGTTTAATCTTGTTTTAGTCTTGGTTTAGTCCTGGTTTTAGTCCTGGTTTAGTCCTGGTTTTAGTCCTGGTTTAGTCCTGGTTTGTAACGGCACCATATGCTTTTTCAAGGATTTTAAAAGTAAAAAAGTCACATTCACAATTTTATGAGAATATATCGCACTGAATATCGCACCGTGAGAGACGTATCGTGGAAATATATCGTATAGTATAATTTTTTATTATTATTTTGATATATTTACATTTGTACTAAATAGCTTTAATAATTGAAACTATAATGACACCAAACAAACCTCAGACTGAACGAGGACGAGCCGGACGCTGGAAATAAACTGATTTAACTTCAGAAGGTCACAGTTTTATGGTCAGATTAAAGTGGAGCAGAGCCTCCAGACAGAGCAGAGCCTCCAGTTAGCATCATGTCCCCAGATCTGTAAACTGTACAGATCTTCGTTTCTAACCCGTGTCCTTCTCTTCGTCTCTCAGTCCCTCCATGTTGCGTTTGCCGGTGAGCGCGCTGGGCTCCTCTCTCCTCCCTCGGATCTGTCCTTCCTCGGCTCCTCGCCTCGTCCACCGTCTCGTCTCCCCGTCGCCGCCGACGCCGCCGCTGCTCCCGACGCCGCCGCTGCTGCTGGCGCCGCCATTTTACCCATGGTGCACCGCCGCGCTCCTCCCGTCCCCCGTGAGTCCGGCGCGGTTCTTCTACGGCGGAGCGGCGTTTGGGCCTAACGTTCGACCGATCTGTTCCACAAATGGATTGAGGATGGAGCGACCGGAGAGAGAGCGAGAACCGCCGTTCAAACGCAGGAAGAGCTCAGAGGAACGATCAGAAAACGCCAAAGAAAAGACGAGTCACAAACAGGACGGAGCGGACGCAGAGTCGAGGGACAAGAGTCAAAGCGCGAGATATTTTAGCAGAGAAAAAGACATGGACAGAACTCAGAACCCGACTGATCCTCAGAGGACGTTTCCTAAACACAGTCAGAGTTTGGGGTTTTCCTCTGGAGCCGCGAAACAGGAGAAGATGGAGCAGGAGGAGGTCAGGGCATCTAATCTGAGCTCCACACCGACCAACGACCAACAAACTCAGAGGAACGTCCACGTCAAACGTAAGTCTATGAAAATATTCTAATTCTGGGCTCACTTCTGCCTCATTAATCTTCACTTTTGTCTTGACAAATGCAAATTTAATATTTGTAACTTGTATTTTGGTCTCCTCAGCTCTGCTCAGACTCTAAACCCTGTGTCCTCCTCAGATCTTTGTTTAAACCCTGTGTCCTCCTCAGATCTTTGTTTAAACCCTGTGTCCTCCTCAGCTCTGCTCAGACTCTAAACCCTGTGTCCTCCTCAGATCTTTGTTTAAACCCTGTGTCCTCCTCAGATCTTTGTTTAAACCCTGTGTCCTCCTCAGATCTTTGTTTAAACCCTGTGTCCTCCTCAGATCTGCTCAGACGTTGGGAGCCGGTTCCTCTGAGCTGCAGTGAGCCTCCTCCTCCTCCAGGGGTCAGCGTGGGCTTTGAGTTCACCGTGATGTCGTACAACATCCTGTCCCAGGACCTTCTGGTGGACAACGCCTACCTGTACCGCCACTGCCACCCAGAGGTGCTGAGCTGGAACTACAGACTCCCCAACCTGCTGCAGGAGATCCAGAAACACCACGCAGACGTGAGAACAAATACAACCACGAGAACAAACACAACCACGAGAACAAACACGACCACGAGAACAAACACGAGAACAAACACGACCACGAGAACAAACACGACCACGAAACAAACACGACCACGAGAACAAACACAACAACAGCAAACACAAACACTGAGACCCAAACCGAGACTGAGACCGGGACCAGGACTCAGACAAACAATGAGACCCAAACTGAGACCTGGACTTGGACTTGGACTTTGCCTGTAAATCCAGAAGGTTCTCTCTGTATTTGTTAAACAGATCCATGTCTGGATTAGGACCAGGACTAGGACCAGGACCAGGACCAGGACTAGGATTTAGTCTTCGACTTTATTGAGCCACAAGGGAAATGAGTCGCACACAGAATCTCACAGGTCACAGTATGAACAGAGTGAGCAGATTTTCAAAATAAAACTCTGGGACTCGGTTTGTGGAAATAAAACAGTGAAACGAGTCGTAACGAAGGAAAATAATTCTGCTCTTGATCCATTTATACCAACACACGAGTCAGTACAGACGGGTTTTCTTTGTGTTTTGGACGTTTTTTAAGAAGATTTTCTGTATTTTACCAAAACAAATGTCAGTTTTTGTCTCTTTACTGTCGCAGGATCAGATTTGTCCAACAGAGACACTGGGACATTTCTGTATAAACTGTCATTTTTGGAATCCACGGATTTGTCCCAGTTTCTGCCAGTGTAACGTTGTCGTTGTTGTTGTTGTTGTTTGTGTGTTTGTTGTTGTAGGTTCTGTGTCTGCAGGAGGTTCAGGAGGATCACTTTGTGCTGCAGATCAGACCTGCTCTGGAAGCTCTGGGTAACTCCTCATCCTCATCTTCATCCTCATCCTCATCTTCACCACACAACAAATAATCAGTTATAATGAACCAGTGTGGACGTGTCAGCGGCTCAGGGACTCAGACAAACTTCAACACTTGTCTGTTTGTTTATGAAGTGGTTTCAGATCAAGATTCAGATTTAAAATGTCACAGTTAGAACAAAAAGATCCACAGGGTCAGAGGTCAGAGGTCAGAGGTCACTGTAGGTCTGGTTCAACTCCTGAACTGTCACGTTTACATGAGAGATTTAACTCTGATCAAAATGAATTCTTCTTTTAAAACTCGATGTAAACATTTAATTCCAAATGAAAATAATGATTCAGATTTAAATGATTTAACAAGTTTAACATGAAA
>NW_026571036.1:580311-612811 GCF_026225935.1 Boleophthalmus pectinirostris
ACGCCAGGTACTACTACCTACTACTACTACTACTACTACTACTACTACTACACTACTACGCCCATGACCGTCGACTACATCCTGTACACGCCAGGTACTACTACTACTACTACTACTACTACTACTACTACTACTACTACTACTACTACTACTACTACTACTACTACTCCAGGACCGCCATGACCGTCGACTACATCCTGTACACGCCAGGTACTACTACTACTACTACTACTACTACTACTACTACTACTACTACTACCACTACTACTACGGACTGAGGTGACTCGTACTGTACACGCCTACTACTACTACTACCACTACTACTACTACTACTACTACTACTACTGCTACTACTACTACTACTACTACTACTACTACTACTACTACTACTACTACTACTACTACTACTACTACTACTACTACTACTACTACTAACTGCTACTACTCCACTACTGACTACTACTACTGCCGACTACACACTGTATTTTATATTTTATATTTTATACAGATGTAGATTTACAGATGTTCTATTATTATCTAGATCTTTCTCTGAACACCTGACTCCTCCCTCTGTCCAGACTCACCTGTCGGCTCCTCCCCTTCCTCCTCTTCATTTCCTGGTGGGCGGGGCCTGGAGCTGCTCGGGAGGCTCTCATTGGTCGGTCGCTCGGAGCTGGAGGAAGTGAACGGTTTACCCAATCAGAACCACTCGTCCGACCACCTGCCCCTGCTCGCTCGCTTCAGACTGCGCCGGTGACCACGGCGACGGACACGGTGACGGACGCTCGGTCTCCACGGCGACGGACGCTTCTGGTCTCACTGCTCAGGTGACTTCTGTACAGGAGGTTTTGACCAATCACAGTTTGTTGAAGAGAAACAGGAAGTGACATCACTGAAGTTTGAACGTCTTCATCAGAGACGCCCATATAAGGAGATCGTGTTTTTGTTTCCATGTGATGATCATGTGATCATGTGATCATGTGATCACTGAAACCTCAAAATGTCTCCTACAAAAAACGATGGAGAAAAAACTTAATGGCGCCGATTTCTTGTTAAAGAAACGTCCAAACCCTGAGTCGCTTCAGTGACTCAAGTTTTATTTCTTCTGCGTTGATTCAGCAACTTGAGACGATTTAAACTCAAAATAAATTATTCAAAATGGTTTGTATTAAATCTGTTGTGCAGAGTTTTATGATCGATGTTGAATCTGAACGTGAATGTTTTTATTCAGATTTTTAATTTCCATATTTGGACGTTTATTGACGTTTTTTATGAAGAGCGTTTTTTTCTTCTGTCACATCAGAATCATGTGGAAGTTCAGACGGTTCAGATCTGAGAAGCTCTGACGGACTCAAGTTTGCTGCTAAAACATTTGTTCTGATTTAGAATTTGTGCCAGTTTTCAAAGTGTCTCTTCTTCAGTCCATTTCTCTGTTCTTCTCTGTTCTTCTCTGTTCTTCTGTTTTTCTCTGTTTTTTAGCTCAGGGTTTTCCAAACTGTGGCCCGGGGCCCTGGTGCGGCCCTGTCCTCAGTTTTCTTTGGCCCTTGTACTTTTAACTTTTACATCTTCTTCCATTAAAACTGAAATAACTTTGACGGTGACGTGAGACGGAGCCGATGTTCAGGCTCTGACACTGAAGACACTTTAAACCTCCGACAAAAGCTTCGTTTTGGAAAAACTGAGGGAGAAGCTCCTCCTGGACCTTCTGCTCTGAGCTGGACTTTCTCTCAGTCGTTTGAACAGAACGACTCAAACTGTTCACATTAAACAGAATCAGTGAAATAACAAGTTTATTTTTATAATGTTTGAAGCTTTGGTGCAATTATTAAAACTGGGGATTGAACCAGCAGCTTCGTGTTCTCGTTCTTTCTGCCTCTTCTCCAGATCAGACCTCAGACTCCAAACACAAACCGTCTGAAAACAGCAGATGGCGCCAGAGGAACACGAAACGTTCACAAGAGTCGAGTTTTCTCCTGAAACCAAAGGCCGTTCAGTCCCTGTGCCTCTGAGCAAGACACTTCACTTCCCTCTGTGTGTGAGTGTCATCAGTCATCGGTCGAGTGGAGAAAAATAAAAGAACAAACGTATTTTTCTGATGATGTGATTTGTGGAGATCTGATGATGAAGAATCTGATTTTCTTCTGACTCTTCAAACTCGCTCCTCGTGTTCCTCAAGTCTGGATCTGAAAAGACGTCCCACTGACAGAACAGAACCGAGCAGAACCTTTAGAACGTTTCCTGAATGTGTTTAGAACAGAACAAGAATAAGACACAGAGACTAGAAGAACACACGGACCAAATCAGGACTAAACCAGGACTAAACCAGGACTAAACCAGGACTAAAGCAGGACTAAAGCAGGACAGGACTAAACCAGGACTAAAGCAGGACTAGACCGGGCTCACACAGATACAAAGGCACATGGGACTAGAACAGAAAGTTTGAACGTTTAATGTGGAAAATCTCAGGAGTTCGTCTAAAAAAAAAAAAGTTTAATTTTTATTATTGTGACACATACGACCACGTTGTGATGTCACTATTTGTAGCCAGACTGACTGAAGTGAAGCCAATCTGCACTAAAGACACACACACACACACACAACACACACACACACACACACACACAGACACACAGACACGTGTGTGTGTGTCTGTGTGTGTGTGTGTGTGTGTGTGTGTGTGTGTGTGTGTGTGTGTGTGTGCTGTGTGTGTGTGTGTGTGTGTGTGTGTCTGTGTGTGTGTGTGTGTGTGTGTGTGTGTGTGTGTGTGTGTGTGTGTGTGTGTGTGTGTGTCTGTGTGTGTGTCTGTGTGTGTGTGTGTGTGTGTGTGTGTGTGTGTGTGTGTGTGTGTGTGTGTGTGTGTGTGTGTGTGTGTGTGTGTGTGTGTGTGTGTGTGTGTGTGTGTGTGGGGCAGTTATAGGAGCAGAATCCTGAGCCTCGGAAATGATGAAAAATGTGGATTATTATAAATCTGTGCAAACGTAAGAAGATTAAAACGACAGGAGCTGAACGAGCGCGAGAGAAAGAGACGAGGAGAGAAAGAGACGACGAGAGAGAGGAGGAGAGAGGAGAGGAGAGGAGGGGGAGTAATGCCACACTCTGGAACATTCCATCTGCAGCAGGTGATGAACCTCCACCAGAAAAGTGACACAATCCACCTTTATATTTTATTCCAGTGTCACGTGTTCAGCTACAAACAAAAGTGTTTGAATCCTGTTTCTCTTCACACATGCTGACGGTGTGTGTGTGTTTATAATACACACACACACACACACATGCTGACTGTGTGTGTGTGTGTGTATAATACACACACACACACACACACACACACACATGCTATGTGTGTGTGTGTGTTTATAATACACACACACTTTATGTATATTCTAGGGATGTAACAGTAACTGAAATATCGTGATATCGTGTCGGCAAAACTGTCACGATAAATCGAATCACATGTTGGTTTGTTTAAACGCAGGTTTTACAGAAGCAACAGTTAAAAAACATCAGGAACTACATTTCCCATGATTCACTTCAGCACAAACATGAAGAAACATGTTTTGACTTTAATTCTTGGGATTTGACGGAAATGATTCTCACCAAAATGTTGTCTGGGTATTTTAAATGCAAAACGTTTCCTGTTTACAATTCGATTAACCTCAAAATATCACAATAAATATCACAGCGAGAAATGAATGTTGTGATAAAATCGTCCCGTTAGATTTGGACATCGTCACATCCCTCATATTTTCTGTTCTGTACAAACTGGATGTTTTATGTCTATGTTCACTGAATAAAAAGAGCAGGTTCACACAGTGTGAATGTGAGACGAGACACACTTCTCCAGTAAACAGACGCGACACAAACGTACAAACACAAGTTTTATTAAATTCATGCTGCTACAGTCGCTTCCGTCGTCAACAGCATCTTTACATTTACGTCACTTTTCCTCCTGAATCCAAACCAACGAATCCACAAAACAAAACATTCAGAACCTCAAAAAAAATCACTGAACGTTTGTGAAGCACCGACACGTTTACACCGACACGGCCTCAGAGTGCAGCTGACGGGTACACTGCTCCCTACGACTCACTACAGTTAAGATCTGACCGAAAATCTGCCCCGGGTCTGAATTAAGTATCAAATTATTTTGACACAAACTGAAAACTGAAGTAAAAATTTAGAAAATCATTTGTTTCATCAGATTTTGAATTTGTTTTTTATTCTGAATTTTAGTTGATGAAATTATATGTGCACATTTTCAACGTGTTTAAAGTAAATCACCTTTTAAATATTCAGCACAAATATTTTCAGTCCCTCAAATTCAAGAGTCAAAATTCTGAGTGTAAAATTGACTGATCGATGCTTCGTCTTGGAATCTTGGATCTTCGTTGTGAATTTTACACTCTGAATTTTGACTCTTGAATTTGAGGCTTGAAAATTTCTGTATCTGTATTTAAAAGGTGAAGATTTATATTGAATTTGAAACATATTGAAAAAAAAAAAAAAAAAAAAACACTTAAAATTTCAGCAAAATAATTCAAACATGTTTTTTCAGAGTTAAAAAGGTCTCAAAGTGAGAAATAAATTCAAGATCAAATGGAACAAATTATCTTCCATATAAAACTCTGATCAATATTCAGGGACACAGGGACTCTCCACTGAAACGTGAAACTCCGTGAAACCCTCTGAAACCCCATGAAACCTCTGAAACCCCGTGAAAACCTCTGAAACCCCGTGAAAACCTCTGAAACTCTGTGAAAACCAGTGTAATGCCATGCAATCCTGGGAAACCCTGTGAAATCCCCTGAAACCCAGTGAAACCTTCTGTAACCAGCGAAACCCTCTGAAACCCTGAAACCCTCTGAAACCCTCTGAAACCCCGTGAAACCCTCTGAAACTCCGTGAAACCCTGTGACACCAGCAAAACCCCATGAAACCCTCTGAAACCCCGTGAAACTCTCTGAATCTCTGTGAAAACCAGCGAAACCCCATGCAATCCTGTGAAACCCAGTGAAACCTCGTGAAACCCCATGAAACCCGCTGAAACCCTGTGAAACCCTCTGAAACCCAGTGAAACCCCCTGAAACCCCATAAAACTCTACGAAACTCTCAGAAACCCCATGAAACTGAGTGAAACCTCATAAAATCCCAATGAAACCCCTGTGAAACTCCATGAAATCCCCCAAAACCCCGTGAAACCCTCTGAAACTCCGTGATGAAACCCTGTGAAACTCCGTAAAACCCCATGAAACTGAGTGAAACCACATGAAACTCAGTGAAACCCTGTGAAATCCCTTGAAACCCTATGAAAATCTCTGAAACTCTGTGATGAAACCCTCTGAAACCCCTATAACTTGCAAAACCCCCTGAAACGCTGTGAAACTCCATGAAAACCTTCGACACTGAGAAACTGTGAAACCCCGTCACCTGCACTTTGAGTCCGTGAAGGCTTCAACTGAAAAACGTGGAAACACTGAGGATAAAGTGTCGTCGTATTCCGGGGTGTCTCTGCTCAAAGGCACAGGGACAAAACGTGATTGTTCTTTTTTTTTTTCATTCATAAAACTTTGTCATTGTCGTAAAATCTCTTTGGCTCCAGAGATTCACAAATCAAACCTCCTGAAAACCTCCTGAATCACACAAACCTGATCCTGTGAGCTTCAACTGACTCTGATGTCACTTCCTCCTCAACAAACAGACCTGGACTTTTGTTTTATTCTCCCAACGCTCTGCTCCACCTTGTGATGTCATCGAGTGGTCGTTTTCAGTTTGAGAGACGAGCTCCAGGTGTTTGTGACGAGGAAACGACGTCAGATCAGATCAAATGGAGCGATGTGAAAAAAGTCGTATCTTGAAACTAAATTTCTCACGTGGATCATTTTGTGGCTCTAAAACATTTTCAGGTTTAAACTTCACACGCTTCGCTTTTTGTAGAAATCACCGAAAACTGTACATTTGATTTTTAAATAATGGTTTTCGTCAGACATGCTTCAAACTCCACACGGCAGAAAGCACCAAAAACAAACCAACAAAAAACAAAACCATAAAAATCACAAATGATTCAGTCAATTCATTTAAAAAAAAAAAGAAAATGAAGATTGGACTTTCTCAAAACAGTGTTATTGTTGTGTTCAGTCATTCAAATTTCAAAATAAAATGCTGCTTATAATTCAGGCTGCAAAAGAGGCACAAAATTTCCAGAAACTTTTAAGAAAATTGGGAATTGTAGCTTGGAATTTTGAGGAATTTTCAATAAAAAAAGAGAGAAATCTGTTTTGAGGCTGTGACTCTGAAAACTGATATTTACTCCTATAAAAACACGACCTTCAGGAGGATTTATTTCTATATATTTACGTTCATTTCCAAATTTTCTAACTTTAAAAATTCCCTAAATTTTGTCCAAACTCCACAGAGACATTGTGTTTAGAGCAAAAAATAAATTAAAATTAAAATTAAAAAGAACATTGGACCTTCTCAAAACAGCATTATTGTGTTCAGTCATTCAAATTTCAAAATAAAATAATTCATAATTCGGGCCACAAAAGGGCAGAAAATTTCCAAAAATTTGGGAACTGTAACTTGAAAATGAAAATAAAGGGAATTAAAAAAATAATAATAAAAATAAAATGTAATATTTTAGCGGTGAGAACAGTTTTGACTCTTAAAACTGATATTTACTCCTATAAAAACACAAACTTCAGGAGGATTCATTAGTATATATTTAATTCTATATATTTCTGTTCATTTCCAAATTTTCTAACTTTGAAAATTCTCAAAATTTTACCCTAGAAATGTTGTGTTTGGAGCAAAAAATAAATAAATAAAATAGAGAACACTGGACCTTCTCAAAACCGTATTATTGTGTTCAGACATTCAAATTTTAAAATAAAATCATTCATAATTCATAATTTGATCTGCCAAAGGGCAGAAAATTTCCAGAAAATTTTGGAATTATAACTTGGAAATTAAGGGAATATAAAAATAAATAAATTAAAAAGATGAAAAGAGATATAAAGTGTAATATTTTAGCAGTGAGAACAGTTTTGATTCTGAAAACTGATATTTACTCCTATAAAAACACAAACTTCTGGAGGATTCATTTCCCGTTAATTTCCAGATTTTCTAACTTTGAAATTTCCCTAAAATTCCCTAAACTTTGCACCTCGGAGACGTGGTGTTCGAAGAGCGAAGGCAAAAAGAACATTACAATCAAAACCTCTGAACATTCAAACCAAACGTCACAAAATCATGAAAATCTGTGAAAAAAAAACAACATGGTGGATTTTTGTTGCTACGTCGACGTTTCGAGTTCGTCAAACGTCCCAAACTCCGTCGAAATGTTCAGTTTGTTTTT
This sequence comes from Boleophthalmus pectinirostris, assembly GCF_026225935.1. NCBI lineage: Eukaryota > Metazoa > Chordata > Actinopteri > Gobiiformes > Gobiidae > Boleophthalmus > Boleophthalmus pectinirostris. The sequence continues at coordinate 587,663 of NW_026571036.1, forward strand.
GCATCAAGAAAAATGTAAATATCGAAAAAACGTCTCTCGTCCGTTTCGATAATCGTCCACAGATTCGCTGATATGTTTCCGTGATATGAAAATCCTTGTCCGTCCAAAAGTTCATAACATTTTTTGTTTTCAGTTCAAATCGACTCTGCGCACGGCGGCGCGCTAACGAGCTCACCGCGTCTCCACGCTAACGGTCGCTTTGATTCAAAACCTAAAATATTAAATAAACAACAACGATTAAAATCCAAATTAATGAAAGTAAAAACGACTCTGATATGTGTGTGTGTTTTAAATATGCTGGTAGAACATTTCAGTTTGTGATGTCGTTTTAATGTGTATTATTTTAGCATTAGCGTTAGCATTAGCGTTAGCATTAGCAGACTGAGCTAAATCCACAGGTGCAGTACCGACGCTCACAGTGAGGGGGCGCCGTTGTGCACAGAGTCGGTTTCATCTTCTTGAGCTCGTCGCTTCAGAAAAAATGGCAGTTTCATTTCATTTTGTACTTTTGCTGAAACTGAAAAATCCCCAAAACTTAAAAAAACCAAAACAAAACAAAAAACAAAACCAGAACCCGGCGGCGTTCACAGACGACCGCGACGGACATTCTGAATTCAGTTTAAGAAGTAAAGCTGTGATACGTAACATTTCTGACACATTTCTGCTCGTCTCCACCGGGATTTTATCGTTTTCCCTGGAATTTTCCGCGTTCGAGCTTTAAACGTGACGGTACAGGGTGATGTTGCAGAGGCGTCACTCACTGTAAATGTTTGTCAAAAAAGCTCTGACTGAAATTTCAAAGTTCAAAAAAATAAATAAATAAAATTATCGTCAATTCTTCAAACAAAACATGAAAAACTGAAATTGTGTTTTTTTTTCTCCCAAATGTAAAAATAAATAATAATAAAATTCAGAGTTTTCTTTGGGGAGACGCAGATTCATTTAATAATGTAACAGAGTTTAATGCTGCACTGTGGAACTTTCCAGGTAAAACAACAACAGACTGGAGACAAACAGAAAACACAAAAGAACATTTCAGTCGTAAATCCACGGATCTGCTGGTTTCAAAAATATCCAAAAGAGGAAAGAGAAATACTTTTTTGTTGTGTCAGAAAATCGAACAAAACTAAAAAACAGATTGAAATTCAAATTAAAATGTTGAAAAATCCTTTTGTTTTTCCACCGACTTCATTAAAACACTTTGAATCCTCGTCGTTCGTTTTTCCGTTGTACAAACCTGGTGGACGTTCGTGGTTTTACAGTTTGACGTCGTCGTGTTCGCGGGAGATTTTACGGTTAAATTCTCGTCGTTCGGTCTGAAAATGGAAGACTTGGATCCTCAGTCCTGGTTTGAACCGCGAGCTGCATAGAGACGAGAAAAAACGAGAAAAACAAGAATCGCCGAGAAAAAACAAAAATCACACGTTTAGACAAAAAGAAAACCAACCGGACGTGTGTTTGTGTTTTGTGTTTGTGACGTTTCTTTCTTCAAAATAATCTTGTTCAAGTAGAAGTGCACAGTAATGGTCCAGGAAAATACTCGAGTAAAAGTAACAAGTGTTTGGGAAAAGTTCTACTCGAGTAAAAGTAACTGAAAGAGAAACATGTGAGTGAAAATTTGAACAAAAAAAACCTGAAACACGTCACAAAATCTGGAGTTTTCACAAAGACAAAAATGAGTCAAACTGAAACGTAAAAGTTCAGGTCGTTTCAGATTTTGTCACAGAAACTTTTGTCACTTTTGACTCACAGTAAAAATATTGAAATGAAAAAACAAAACTGTGTGTGGGTGGTTTGAGAATCTGTGTGTCCTTTTTCAAAATAAAACCAAAAATAAGAAAAAAAAAAAAAAAAAAAAAAAGATTTTCTTTTAAAACCAAAATTTAAAAAAAATAGATCACGATTATTTTTTTTAGTTTTCAATTTTGTGTTAAAATGAAAAATGGAAAAAACGGATCATGGACTGAACCAGGACTAAACCAGGTCTCACTCCTGGTCTGCTCCCGGTCTCAGTACCGGTCTCAGTCCTAGGCTGGTCTTGGTCTGGTTCCGGTCTGAGTCCTGGTCTCAGTCCTGATCACCCGACGGTCTACGTGGGTGCACCTCCAGGTCCGTCCCGACGCTCAGTCCTGATTTAGTCCTGGTTTAGAACTGAGACCAGGACCAGACCGGGACTGAGACCAGGATTGAGACCAGGATTGAGACCAGGACTGAGACCAGGACTGAGATTGGTTTAATCCTGGTTTAGACCTGGTTCAGTACTGGGATCAGTCCTGGTTTTAGTCCTGGTTTAGTCCGTCATCCATTTTTTATTTATACAAAAAATCGAAAAATGAAAAAATGAATCGTTCTGTTTTTTTACATTTTTGTTTTGGAGACAAATAATGAAGAAAATTGTTTTTTTCTTCTTCTTCTTTTTGGTTTTATTTTGAAAAACAAACGAATAAACGACCTGTGGGTTTTTCTGATGTCAGGTGCAGTTTTATATTTGAGGCGTGAGATTTCAAGCTTTAGAACGATTCTGAAGGCCTCATCAACACATCACACTCATCCTCCTCTTTCTTTTTTCTTCTTCTTCTTCTCTGTCGTCTTTGTGTTTTAAATATTCCCGTCGTCTTCAGACTCGTCGTTCGTCTTCAGTTTAAACTAAATCCTCGTTCTGTTTTTGTCCCAGAAACTCGGAGCCAGAAAAAGAAAAACGTCAGAGTAAAATCCAGAGTTGTGCTGTTTGTGTTTTTGTGTCTTGGCGTTTCGTTTTTGTGCCGACGTTTGGTGGAGATTTAAAACTTTATACGTTTATTTTTTTTTCTCGTTTATTTCATTTCGTTTTGTTCCCTTCAGTCGTCGTTCGTTTTGTTTAAAATGTGTTTTATTCCAAAAGTTAAATCCGTATTTGGTATCCGTCACTGAGAGTGCTGAGCTCGGCAGGTTTACGCTCCACAGACGCCGGCCTGGAACACACAAACACACGTGTGTCAGGTCCCTCCTCCCACTGTGTGTCAGGTCCCTCCTCCCACTGTGTGTCAGGTCCCTCCTCCCACTGTGTGTGTCAGGTCCCTCCTCCCACTGTGTGTCAGGTCCCTCCTCCCACTGTGTGTGTCAGGTCCCTCCTCCCACTGTGTGTGTCAGGTCCCTCCTGTGTGTGTGTTCAGGTCCCTCCTGTGTGTGTGTCAGGTCCCTCCTCCCACTGTGTGTGTCAGGTCCCTCCTCCCACTGTGTGTGTCAGGTCCCTCCTCCCACTGTGTGTGTCAGGTCCCTCCCGTGTGTGTCAGGTCCCTCCTCCCACTGTGTGTGTCAGGTCCCTCCTCCCACTGTGTGTGTCAGGTCCCTCCTCCCACTGTGTGTCAGGTCCCTCCTCCCACTGTGTGTGTCAGGTCCCTCCTCCCACTGTGTGTCAGGTCCCTCCTCCCACTGTGTGTCAGGTCCCTCCTCCCACTGTGTGTGTCAGGTCCCTCCTCCCACTGTGTGTGTCAGGTCCCTCCGTGTGTGTGTCAGGTCCCTCCTCCCACTGTGTGTGTCAGGTCCCTCCTCCCACTGTGTGTGTCAGTCCCTGTGTGTTGTGTGTCCCCTCTGTGTGTGTCAGTCCCGTGTGTGTGTCAGGTCCCTCTGTGTGTGTGTCAGTGTGTGTGTGGTCAGGTCCCTCTGTGTGTGTGTCAGTCAGGGTCCCTCTGTGTGTGTGTCAGGTCCCTCTGTGTGTGTGGTGTGTGTGTGTCAGGTCCCTCTGTGTGTGTGTGTGTGTCAGGTCCCTCCAGGTCTCCTGTGTGTGTGTGTCAGGTCCCTCTGTGTGTGTGTCAGGTCCCTCTGTGTGTGTGTCAGGTCCCTGTGTGTGTCAGGTCCCTCAGGTCCCTCTGAGGTCCCTCTGTGTGTGTCAGGTCCCTCTGTGTGTGTCAGGTCCCTCTGTGTGTGTGTGTCAGGTCTCTGTGTGTGTGTCAGGTCCGTCTGTGTGTGTGTCAGGTCCCTCTGTGTGTGTGTCAGGTCCCTCTGTGTGTGTGTCAGGTCCCTCCCTGTGTGTGTCAGGTCCCTCTGTGTGTGTGTGCAGATTTAGCTCAAACTCGACTTTAATCCTCTCAACTCCACTTCTCTTCTCTGTTTTTCTCCTCCATCCATCTTTCCTCCTCTCACTCCCTCCCAGTGGTGTAGTCCTTTTTTAGTCCTGGTTTAGTCCTGGTTCAGACCTGGTTTAGTCCTGGTTCAGTCCTGGTTTAGTCCTGGTTCAGTCCTGGTTTAGTCCTGGTTCAGTCCTGGTTTAGTCCTGGTTCCTGGTTCAGTCCTGGTTTAGTCCTGGTTTAGTCCTGGTTTAGTCCTGTTCTGGTTTAGTCCTGGTTAGTCCTGGTTTAGTCCTGGTTATTTTCGGTTCTGGTTTAACATTTAAGTTGTAGTTATTTTATATTTGTTCTTGTTGGGAAAAGTGTGTGAACAGTGAAACCCCCAGACCCCCCCCCCCATGTGCCCTGTGTGTGTGTGTGTGTGTGTGTGTGTGTGTGTGTGTGTGTGTGTGTCTGTGTGTGTGTGTTTCTTTAGTTTTATTTTCTCTTTTGTGTTTCTTAAACAGCTGGAGTGTGCAGCAGATTACAGCCCTGTCACACTTCACAGAGAGAGAGTGTGTGTGTCTGTGTGTGTGTGTGTGTGTGTGTGTCTGTGTGTCTGTGTGTGTGTGTGTCTGTGTGTGTGTGTGTGTGTGTGTGTGTGTGTGTGTGTGTGTGTGTGTGTATTTGCAGTTTAAGTCCATGTGAGGGGTGATAACAGTAATTCTCTTCGATGGAGCTGTTAGTGCTGCTCTACAAACACACAACACACACACACACACACACACACACAGAGACACAGTTGTGTGTAGTTGTGTGTGTAGTTGTCTGTGTAGTAGTTGTGTGTAGTTGTGTGTGTAGTTGTGTGTGTAGTAGTTGTGTGTAGTGTGTGTGTAGTGTGTAGTTGTGTGTGTGTGTAGTTGTGTGTAGTTGTGTGTAGTTGTGTGTGTAGTTGTGTGTGTAGTTGTGTGTAGTTGTGTGTAGTTGTGTGTAGTTGTGTGTAGTTGTGTGTGTAGTTGTGTGTAGTTGTGTGTAGTTGTGTGTAGTTGTGTGTAGTTGTGTGTAGTTGTGTGTGTAGTTGTGTGTGTTGTGTGTAGTTGTGTGTGTAGTTGTGTGTAGTTGTGTGTGTAGTTGTGTGTGTAGTTGTGTGTAGTTGTGTGTAGTTGTGTGTAGTGTGTGTAGTTGTGTGTAGTTGTGTGTAGTTGTGTGTTGTGTAGTTGTGTGTTGTGTGTAGTTGTGTGTGTGTAGTTGTGTGTGTGTGTAGTTGTGTGTGTAGTTGTGTGTGTGTTGTGTGTAGTTGTGTAGTTGTGTGTAGTAGTTGTGTGTGTAGTTGTGTGTAGTTGTGTGTAGTTGTGTGTAGTTGTGTGTAGTTGTGTGTGTTGTGTGTAGTTGTGTGTGTAGTTGTGTGTAGTTGTTGTGTGTAGTTGTGTGTAGTTGTGTGTAGTTGTGTGTTGTTGTGTAGTTGTGTGTTGTGTGTGTAGTTGTGTGTAGTTGTGTGTAGTTGTGTGTAGTTGTGTGTGTAGTTGTGTGTGTGTAGTTGTGTGTGTAGTTGTGTGTGTGTAGTTGTGTGTAGTTGTGTGTAGTAGTAGTTGTGTGTAGTTGTGTGTAGTTGTGTGTAGTTGTGTGTGTAGTTGTGTGTGTAGTTGTGTGTAGTGTGTGTAGTTGTGTAGTTGTGTGTGTAGTTGTGTGTGTAGTTGTGTGTAGTTGTGTGTGTAGTTGTGTGTAGTTGTGTGTGTGTGTAGTTGTGTGTAGTTGTGTGTAGTTGTGTGTGTTGTGTGTGTGTGTGTAGTGTGTAGTTGTGTGTAGTTGTGTGTAGTTGTGTGTAGTTGTGTGTGTAGTTGTGTGTGTTGTGTGAGTTGTGTGTAGTTGTGTGTGTAGTTGTGTGTGTGTTGTAGTTGTGTGTAGTTGTGTGTAGTTGTGTGTAGTTGTGTGTGTGTAGTTGTGTGTGTAGTTGTGTGTGTAGTTGTGTGTGTGTAGTTGTGTGTGTAGTGTGTGTGTAGTTGTGTGTAGTTGTGTGTAGTTGTGTGTGTGTAGTTGTGTGTAGTTGTGTGTGTAGTTGTGTGTGTAGTTGTGTGTAGTTGTGTGTGTAGTTGTGTGTGTAGTTGTGTGTGTAGTTGTGTGTGTAGTTGTGTGTGTAGTTGTGTGTAGTTGTGTGTAGTTGTGTGTGTAGTTGTGTGTAGTTGTGTGTAGTTGTGTGTAGTTGTGTAGTTGTGTGTAGTTGTGTGTAGTTGTGTGTGTAGTTGTGTGTGTTGTAGTTGTGTGTGTGTGTAGTTGTGTGTGTAGTTGTGTGTAGTTGTGTGTAGTTGTGTGTAGTTGTGTGTAGTTGTGTGTAGTTGTGTGTAGTTGTGTGTGTAGTTGTGTGTAGTTGTGTGTAGTTGTGTGTAGTTGTGTGTGTAGTTGTGTGTGTGTGTAGTTGTGTGTAGTTGTGTGTAGTTGTGTGTGTAGTTGTGTGTAGTTGTGTGTAGTTGTGTAGTTGTGTGTGTAGTTGTGTGTAGTTGTGTGTAGTTGTGTGTGTTGTGTGTAGTTGTGTGTGTGTGTAGTTGTGTGTGTAGTTGTGTGTAGTAGTTGTGTGTGTAGTTGTGTGTGTTGTGTAGTTGTGTGTGTAGTTGTGTGTAGTTGTGTGTAGTTGTGTGTGTAGTTGTGTGTGTAGTTGTGTGTAGTTGTGTGTAGTTGTGTGTGTAGTTGTGTGTGTTGTGTGTGTAGTTGTGTGTAGTTGTGTGTTGTGTGTGTAGTTGTGTGTAGTTGTGTGTTGTGTGTAGTTGTGTGTAGTTGTGTGTAGTGTGTAGTTGTGTGTGTGTAGTTTGTGTGTAGTTGTGTGTAGTTGTGTGTGTAGTTGTGTGTGTAGTTGTGTGTAGTTGTGTGTGTTGTGTGTGTAGTTGTGTGTAGTTGTGTGTTGTTGTGTGTAGTTGTGTGTGTGTGTGTAGTTGTGTGTGTAGTTGTGTGTAGTTGTGTGTAGTTGTGTGTGTAGTTGTGTGTAGTTGTGTGTAGTTGTGTAGTTGTGTGTAGTTGTGTGTAGTTGTGTGTAGTTGTGTGTGTAGTTGTGTGTAGTAGTTGTGTGTGTGTGTAGTTGTGTGTAGTTGTGTGTAGTTGTGTGTGTAGTTGTGTGTAGTTGTGTGTGTAGTTGTGTGTGTAGTTGTGTGTAGTTGTGTGTGTAGTTGTGTGTGTAGTTGTGTGTGTAGTTGTGTGTGTGTGTGTAGTTGTGTGTGTAGTTGTGTGTGTAGTTGTGTGTAGTTGTGTGTGTGTAGTTGTGTGTAGTTGTGTGTAGTGTGTAGTTGTGTGTAGTTGTGTGTAGTTGTGTGTAGTTGTGTGTAGTTGTGTGTGTAGTTGTGTGTGTAGTTGTGTGTGTGTAGTTGTGTGTAGTTGTGTGTAGTTGTGTGTGTAGTTGTGTGTAGTTGTGTGTAGTTGTAGTTGTGTGTGTAGTTGTGTGTAGTTGTGTGTAGTTGTGTGTAGTTGTGTGTGTAGTTGTGTGTTGTGTGAGTTGTGTGTGTAGTTGTGTGTAGTAGTTGTGTGTAGTAGTTGTGTGTAGTGTGTAGTTGTGTGTGTAGTTTGTGTGTGTAGTTGTGTGTTGTGTAGTTGTGTGTAGTTGTGTGTAGTTGTGTGTGTAGTTGTGTGTAGTTGTGTGTAGTTGTGTGTAGTTGTGTGTGTAGTTGTGTGTAGTTGTGTGTGTAGTGTGTGTAGTTGTGTGTAGTTGTGTGTGTAGTTGTGTGTAGTTGTGTGTGTTGTTGTGTAGTTGTAGAGTTGTGTGTGTTGTGTGTGTAGTTGTGTGTTGTTGTGTGTAGTTGTGTGTAGTGTAGTTGTGTGTGTAGTTGTGTGTGTAGTTGTGTGTTAGTGTGTGTGTAGTTGTGTGTGTAGTTGTGTGTGTAGTTGTGTGTGTGTGTAGTTGTGTGTGTAGTTGTGTGTAGTTGTGTGTAGTTGTGTGTAGTTGTGTGTAGTTTGTGTACACGTACGATTTGTCCCTCCTGATGCTCCGTCGTTGGGGGCTGGTGCTTTGTCGTCGCCGTGGAGACAGAGACTTTCCTCGACATCGTTCTTTAACGGGCGACTGAGCGCTCGACGACTTCAGGATCTGCACACACACAACAAAGGCACACATGAACACACAACACACACACACGAACACACACACACACACACACACACACACACACACATGAACACACAACACACACACACACACACACACGAACACACAAAACACACACACACAACAAACACACACACAAACACATGAACACACACAACACACAAACACACACACACACACACACACAACAAACACACACACATGAACACACAACACACACACACACATGACACACACAACAAACACACACACACAACACATGAACACACACACACACACAAACACACACACACACACACATGACACACACACACACACATGAACACACAACACACACACACACACAACACACATGAACACACAACACAACACACACACAACACATGAACACACACACACACACACACACACACACACACACACACACAACACAATGAACACACACACACACACACAAACACACACACACACACACAAAGGCACACATGAACACACAACACACACACACACAAACACACATGAACACACAACACAACACAACAAACACACACCCACAATGATTTTACTTTTATTTTCCTCTCATTTTCCCTCCGTTCTCGTCGTCGTGTGTCGTGTTTTTGTCGACTTTATCGTCCGACAGACTCAGATTTGTTTTCATGAGTCTGTGTTTCTTTCTTGTTCACTTGAGTCACAGATGAGAGTTTGAGTCTGAGTCTCTGTTCAGTCTGCAGGTTTAAAGCTCAACTCAGATTTTTGTGTGAAATCTGATGTTTTTTCAGCTCGTTCACATTTCCAGTTAAATGTGACTTGTATGTGACTCCAGTGTGAACATTAAACGGTCCAAAAGTGTCCCACATGTGACACTGGAGACACGACGACGTCAACCGCAGCGAGCGTCTCTGTGTTTACACAAGTTGAACAAACATGGACGCAGCATCGAGCACCTGGAGATTTTAAAGTTCCTCTCGTACCGGAGCCACAACATGAACAACTGACTTGTTTTAAGGAGGAGATTGAGAAGGAGAAGGAGCAGGTTTTTGGTGGTGGTGTTTTGTGGTGAGTGGAGATGTGCTTCACTTCAGTCACATGGATCATGAACAGTTTTCTCTACTTCAGTGCAGAATAGTGACGTTTGTGTCTTGTTGATGACGTGTAGGTGGATGAATGTGACCTGACTGTTCACACTCAAGTCACATGTTAAAGATCAGATATGGATCAGTTTCAGGAGCACAGATCCAAGTGTCCTGGTCACATGTGAAAACATCACATCTGTGTGGTTCAGACATGAAAAGATCAGATACAGAAACATGGAGACAAAACATCTGATTTGGAAACTTCAGGTGCAGTGTGAACGCAGCCTGAATGTTCGAGTTCTGTTTCTGTGTCTGTGTTTCTGCAGTTTGTTTCTTAGACCAGCAGGTGGCGCTGTAGACGCACCAACACAGAGCTGGAACCTTGAACCAAACGTTTCCCTGTAACCGTGAGTCGAGTGTAAAACCTGGAGGAACATCTACAGACACGTTCAGACTGTTTCTCCTCAGACCTTCCGACACCTGGAGCCTCCTGCCCGTTTAAACCTGAGTCCACTCAGACATCAGGCCCCCAGCGCCCACAGCGCCCACAGCGCACACAGCGCACACAGCGCCCACAGCGCCCACAGCGCCCACAGCGCCCACAGCGCCCACAGCGCCCACAGCGCCCACAGCGCCCCCTACTGACTCTCAACTCCACATTCACTCCAGCAGAACCACAGACACGTGACCCTCAGAGCTCCACAGATGTTCCTCTTGGTTGTGGATTCCTCTGGAGACATTTTAAACTGTCCTCACTCAACAATGACCCCCTCCTCCCTCTCTCCCTCCAGTCATCTGTTCTCTCAAACACAAAACACTCTGTTCCACCTCGTGATGTCATCATGTGGTGATACAGGAAGTGCTCCACTGTGTTTTTAAACTCCACACACCTTCACTAGAATCACCTGGATCAGTTCAGTCCTGGAGTTTATTAATCGATCTCGACTGAACTAAAGAGAAAAGGAACGGACATTAAAAAAACTACCAAAAAAAACTCCAACTTCATGACATCACAAGGTGGAGCAGAGCGTTTGGAGTAGAGCCCGACCGATATATCGGCTAATATGGGCAACTGGAGACATATCGGCTATCGGCCGATATGTTTGCTGATAGGGGCCGATATTTCCCGTGGGCAGGTTACACCTCGTTATAAATCTTAGACTCTCTACATTCTGTTCATTTAATCCAATTTACAGACAAATAAATGTCCTCATATGTGGCTCCACATCAGGATTTATTTGCGGAGTCATTTGTCTGTGTCGTGTGTACTGTCCCTGAACACAGAGTCACGTCACACGTGTGTTTGTTTACACCTGCAGACACAGATCCAAACACTGAGATTATTTTCTTTTTCGGACAATCAGTTTGAGTCTGGATTAAAAGGACATTTATTAGTTCAGACTTGTGATGTGGGAGGAGCTTGTGGAGGAGCCTGTGTGATGTGGGAGGAGCCTGTGTGGAGGAGGGGAGCCTGTGTGATGTGGGAGGAGCCTGTGTGAGCGGTGAGTGTTGGAAATACATCGACTTTGAAGCTAGTTTAGGTTTTGTTAGCGGTTAGCTGCTGTAGCTCCCGCACATAAACAGGCTGTTTTCTATTGGTCTATTGTAAAGTGACTGTATTGTCCGTATATTTGTTACTGGACCAGCATTGATATGTAAATGAGCTGTGAATAGACGTGTGAATGATCCACATTTATGCATATAATTAATTACCGCGGTGCGCAGCATTTACGGCTAAAGGCTAATAGCGGTAGTTTACTAGCAGGAGTTATGGGTCGGTCGCGATTGAAGCAACGGGAGCAGTGTTTTCTCTTTTTCTCACTTTTTCTCTTCATGTCGCATGTCGACCCGTAGTTTGACAGCAGCAGCAGCTGAAAATGAAACTTTCAGAAATCTGCGTGTGCATAGGATAAAAAAAGTGCATATTTGGCTGCAGTTCAGCATAAAATGAATAAACCAGGACTAAACTTGGGCTTAAGTGAGAGAGATAGAAACCGAGTCCCGACACTCAGTCCTGGTTCAGTTCTGGTTTAGTCCTGCTTGCAACAAAACAATCTCAAGAGTCGCTTGGGAGCCGAAAGAGCCAGTTGCTTTAGTGAGCCGAGCCAAAAGAGCCGCTCTCCAAAAAAAAAACAAAAAAAAACTGGAATCTCCATCACTAGTAGGTAGAATGTGATGCAAAAATGCCATTAGGCCAATTTACTGTCTGTAAATATGATGTAAAGAGTCAGAAGAACAATAAATGTTTCCTAAATAAACCCAATTTAGAATCCACCAGAACCAAACCGAATTTTTACATCACTAAATATATCGGCAGCTTCAACCATCATTATATCGGTTTCATATCGGCCACAACAAAATCCATATCGGTCGGGCTCTAGTTTGGAGCTTTGCAGACGTAGACAGACTCAGAATAAAGATTTACTCAGACAAACACGAGTCCAGTTCTGTTCTTCAGGAGGAACAGTGTTCGAACAGGTTTAAATCTCACAGATTCACGTCGGGAGCCAAAGGACATTTAAATGTTTGTGTTTTGGTTTTGTTCAAAGTTAAAAGGAGCTCGTCCGGGTCTCGTCCGGGTCCAGATCCAGCGCCACTGGACCCAAAACACAAAACACACACACAAAACACACACAACACACAAAACACACAACACACACACACACACACAAACACACAAACACAACACACACACACACACACACACACACACACAAAACACACACAACACACAAAACACACAACACACACACACACACACCCAGGATGAGCTGGATGTGGCTCAGGTGACGTCAGTGGAAACAGAAACAGAAACAGGGAGTTTGCAGGAAACAACAGTTTGATTTCACACAGACTCTGACTCTGTGAAATTTAAACCAAAATGAAAATGAATAAAAAACTCTGAGGTGGAGACGAGTTTGTTTCATTCACACGAGTTTGGTTTTTTTGTGATGAAGAAACGACGTCAGAACAAACAGAATAAAACAGAGTGACACAGACTTTAACAACTCATCAAGTGTTCACGACAACTCTAAACTCTAAACACTCTAAACACTCTAAACACTCTAAACACTCTGAACACTCTAAACACTCTGAAACACTCTAAACACTCTAAACACTCTGAAACACTCTAAACACTCTAAACACTCTAAACACTCTAAACACTCTGAACGCTCTAAACGCTCTAAACACTCTAAACACTCTGAACGCTCTAAACGCTCTGAACGCTCTGAACTCTGAAACGCTCTGAAACAACTCTGAACACTCTGAACTCTAACACTCTAAACACTCTGAACACTCTGAACACTCTAAACACTCTAAACACTCTTCTAAACACGCTCTAAACACTCTGAACGCTCTGAACGCTCTGAAACGCTAAACGCTGAACGCTCTAAACGCTCTAACGCTCTGAACGCTCTGAACGCTCTGAAACACTCTAAACACTCTGAAACGCTCTGAACACTCTGAACGCTCTGAACACAAACACTCTGAAACACTCTAAACGCTCTGAACGCTCTGAACGCTCTGAACGCTCTGAACAACGCTCTGAACTCTGAAACACTCTAAACGCTCTAAACACTCTAACACGCTCTGAACGCTCTGAACGCTCTGAACGCTCTAAACGCTCTAAACTCTGAACGCTCTGAACACTCTGAAACGCTCTGAACGCTCTGAACGCTCTGACTCTGAAACGCTCTAAACGCTCTAAACGCTCTGAACGCTCTGAACGCTCTGAAACGCTCTGAAAAACGCTCTGAACGCTCTAAAACGCTAACTCTAAACGCTCTGAACGCTCTGAACTCTGAAACGCTCTGAACGCTCTGAACGCTCTAAACGCTCTGAACGCTCTAAAACGCTCTCTGAACGCTCTGAACGCTCTGAACGCTCTAAACGCTCTAAACTCTCTGAACGCTCTAAACGCTCTAAACGCTCTAAACGCTCTAAACACTCTAAACACTCTAAACACTCTAAACACTCTGAACACTCTGAACACTCTAAACACTCTAAACACTCTGAACACTCTGAACACTCTAAACACTCTAAACACTCTAAACACTCTAAACACTCTAAACACTCTGAACGCTCTGAACGCTCTAAACGCTCTAAACGCTCTAAACGCTCTGAACGCTCTAAACACTCTAAACACTCTGAACACTCTAAACAAACGCTCTAAACTCTCTGAACGCTCTAAACGCTCTAAACGCTCTAAACAACGCTCTGAACGCTCTGAAACGCTCTGAACGCTCTGAACGCTCTGAACGCTCTAAAAACACTCTGAACACTCTGAACACTCTGAACGCTCTAAACGCTCTAAACGCTCTGAACGCTCTGAAACGCTCTAAACGCTCTGAACGCTCTGAACGCTCTAAACGCTCTGAACGCTCTAAAACGCTCTGAACGCTCTAAACTCTCTGAAACACTCTGAACACTCTGAACACTCTAAACGCTCTAAACGCTCTAAACGCTCTGAACGCTCTGAAACGCTCTAAACCTCTGAACACTCTAAACACTCTAAACACTCTGAACACTCTAAAACACTCTGAACTCTAAACTCTAAACGCTCTAAAACGCTCTAACGCTCTCTGAACGCTCTGAACGCTCTGAACGCTCTAAACGCTCTAAACGCTCTAAACGCTCTAAACGCTCTAACGCTCTAAACGCTCTAAACGCTCTAAACGCTCTAAACGCTCTAAACGCTCTCTGAACGCTCTAAACGCTCTAACACTCTGAACGCTCTAAAACGCTCTAAACACTCTAAACTCTGAACGCTCTGAACGCTCTAAACGCTCACTCTGAACACTCTGAACTCTAAACGCTGAACGCTCTAAACGCTCTGAACGCTCTGAACACTCTAACGCTCTAAACGCTCTAAACACTCTGAACGCTCTAAACGCTCTCTGAACGCTCTAAACGAAACGCTCTAAACGCTCTGAACGCTCTGAACGCTCTGAACGCTCTGAACGCTCTGAACGCTCTGAACGCTCTAAACGCTCTGAACGCTCTGAACGCTCTGAACGCTCTAACGCTCTGAACGCTCTGAACGCTCTGAACGCTCTGAAACGCTCTGAACGCTCTGAACGCTCTGAACGCTCTAAACGCTCTGAACGCTCTGAACGCTCTAAACTCTCTGAACGCTCTAAACGCTCTGAACGCTCTGAACGCTCTAAACGCTCTAAACGCTCTAAAACGCTCTAAAAACGCCAAACGCTCTAAATGCTCTGAACGCTGCGAACGCTCCGAAGACTCTAAACACTGAAAACTGTAAACTCCAAACCAGGGACGGGCATCTGATGAAATTTTCTTAATCAATCGTCGGAAGAATTAACAATCGATTATCGATTAATCATTAACGTTTTTCTATTAAAATGATCATCATTATTATTACTATCTGCACTAATCTGCATCAATAAATTCAACTTTACGACATATAAACATAACGACTCTAGATCCACATCAGCTGTTTGACATTATAATGTGTTTAATTCAGTTTTGTTCAAATCTCACAGAAACAAAACTTAAAACCACATCACTAATTTACATAAACTAAGTGAAGATAAAACTCCAGCTCTTGTGTCGCTGATGTGGTTCAACTTGTGTTGGATTAAAAGACATGACTCAGGTGAATACAGGTCAGTGTGACCAGATTTGTGTTTGTCAAAACCAGGACAGCGTACGGGGGGAGGGGGGCGGGGCCTCGTCATCCACATTGAGCGACTCTCACCTGGAAAAACTTTTTCCCACTGGACACAGAAACATATGTGCTGCTTTATCCACTGTGCACATGGACTCACACTTGTCCCAACGCAACGGAAAGTGTGGAATTTCTTCTACAAATCCTGGTTAAATCCACATTTGTGCTTCGGTTCGTTACAGACTGACCCACTGTTTGTGTGTCGCTCCTTCTGATGCAGAGACACATGTACACACCTGTTTGGTCACGACACACACACATACATTCAGTTTGTCCATTCAAATCAACGGAATCCATGAAACTCTTAATGATCAATTATCGATTAATCGACTGATCACGTCCATCCCTCGTCCAAACACTCTGGTCACTCTGGTCAGTGGGGGATCAGGGTCTTGTGTTCGTTCGGCCTCAGTTTGACCGAACTATTTATATGAACAAACTCCAGACACACCCCAGAGACAACTGCACCACTGACCTACATACTTCTGTACTTACACTACTTATACTACGACCACAACTACTACTACTACTACTACTACTACTACTATCACTTTCATCACAAAATAGTTGTATATTTACACTATTAGAGCTTAATATTTATGTAATAGAATCAAAATGGACATTTTAATAAATTAATCAAACTGACGAGCAAATATCTGAGGCATTTAATTAAGAGTCTGACCTCCTCATGTGTGTCAGGTCCCTCCGCGTGTGTGTCAGGTCCCTCCTCGTGTGTGTCAGGTCCCTCCCCGTGTGTGTCAGGTCCCTCCCCGTGTGTGTCAGGTCCCTCCCCGTGTGTGTGTCAGGTCCCTCCTCGTGTGTGTCAGGTCCCTCCCCGTGTGTGTCAGGTCCCTCCCCGTGTGTGTCAGGTCCCTCCTCGTGTGTGTCAGGTCCCGTGTGTCAGGTCCCTCCTGTGTGTGTCAGGTCCCTCCCCGTGTGTGTCAGGTCCCTCCGTGTGTCTGTGTCTCTTGTTGTGTGTAAAAGCTGCTCTCTCTCTCTGTAGTGTAAAACATGTTCTGGATTCTTCTCTAAAATATGACACGTTTTCCCAGAATCCTTCAGGCTGTGACTGGGAGTTGAACCTGAAACCCACAGTGTCCCGCGTTCTCCAGCCTCGTGGCCTGAATGTTTCCTGACAGTCGGAGTTACGTTTGGAAAGAAGGAAGAAGATCATTCCCACCGGAGCTGTGTCCTGGAGGGAACTGAGGAACTGAGGAACTAAAGGAACTAAAGGAACTAAAGGAACTAAAGGAACTCAGGATCACACAAACTATTTCAATAAACCGGAATGTTTGTGATTCCAGAGGTTTTCAAGGAATAATGTGATCCAACAATAAAAACACATTGATCACAAGTTTTATCCACTAAACTGTGTCAAAATCAGAAAAACATAAAAACCCGTCATAAGTACCGTCCTGTTCTGTGCATTTGTACCGTTCTCCATCTTCATTCCTCCTCTGTTTTTCCAGGATTTAAACATCAGTTTTGTTTCTCGTTTTGTTTTCTGTTTCTTCCCTCGACGGTGGAATTACACGTTTGAGCGCAGTGAGTATTTTTGAGTGGCACACGTGTGTTTAGTGGCTTATTTGTTGAATGTGATGTTTTTATAAAGTGCAGAGTTTAGAGCAGAAGTGAGCGTCCCACAGTCGACTCCACATCCACATCCACATCCTCCTCCTCCTCCTCCTCCTCGTCCTCCTCCTCCTCCTCCTCCTCCTCCTCCTCCTCCTCATCCTCATCCTCCTCGTCCTCGTCCTCCTCTCCTCCTCATCCTCCTCGTCCTCGTCCTCCTCGTCCTCCTCCTCGTCCTCCTCCTCCTCCTCGTCCTCCTCCTCCTCCTCCTCCTCCTCGTCCTGTTCAAACTGTTTACACGATTCACTCTCCAAATATGGAGCTGGGACTGAACCGACGACCGTTTGTGTTTGAACACAGAGCGACGGACGAGGTGGAGGAGCAAATGTAAACGTAGAAACCTTCACTCAATGAAATTCACATTCTGATACTGAGGAACAGACTCGATACTCGATACAGATTCTGATCCCACAATGAAAATAAAAAGCCTGTTTCTTTAGACGATCTCCTGTGATTTTCCACATTAAATAGTAAAACTGTAATTTTCGGACTATAAGCCTCTACGTTTTTCTCACACTTTGAACTCAGCGGCTTAAACAACGATGCAGCGAATAAATGGACGGATTATTTGTTTATGAACACAGCGTTTACGAGTGCACAGCCTGCGTTAAACCAGGTGAGTGCGGAAATGACAAAAAGAAACGTCTCAAACTTCAGTAGCCGGACATCGACTCACACCTGATCCATAAACCGTTCCCCAAGCAGGAGCGAGACCAGAGCTTTTTTCAGGTGTTGGTCCGTTTGATCGAGTGCAGATCTGAAGGCGACTGAAGCTTTTACACCAACGAAAAAACAAACAAAACCAACAAACATCAACCAAAACATCAACCAAAAACAAACAAAACCAAAACCGAACACCCAACCAAGAACCAAAAAACCAACCAAAAACCAACATAAAACAACCAACCAAAACCAACGAACACCAACCAAAACCAAACAAACACCAACCAAAACCAAACAAAACCAACTAAACACCAACCAAAACCAATAAAACATCAACCAAAAACAAACAAAACCAAAACCGACACCAACCAAAACCAAACGAACACCAACTAAACACAAACCAAAACCAATAAAACCAACTAAACACCAATCAAAACCAATGAACATCAACCAAAACCAATAAAATACCAACCAAAACCAAACAAACACCAACCAAATCCAAACAACCAACCAACATCAACCAAAACCAACGAACATCAACCAAAAACCAATAAAACACCAACCAAAACCAAACAAAACCAAAAAACACCAAACCAAAACCAACAAACATCAACCAAAACAAATAAAACAAAACAAAACAAAAAACAAAACAACCAAAACCAACTAAACACCAACCAAACTAACGAACAAAAACCAACGAACAAACCAAAACAAAAACAAAAAAACAACCAAAAACCAACCAACAACCAAAACCAAACACCAACCACACACCAATCAAAAAAATGAACCGTACACCAACCAACACCAATAAAAACCAACCCAACTAAGAGCTTCTAGATCCAACCCTGAACCCTGAACCCTGAACCCTGAACCCTGAGTTTCGATTCTTCTGACGTCTCTTTTCCTGGGACATGTTGGTGTGTGTCTCCTGTGTGACGACCTTCAGCCTCATGTTTTTTAATGATCTTCTAGTGTTTTTCTTAGAGCTGCACTGTGGAACTTGTTCTGGTTCGGGGCCCATCACCTGCTCTGTCTGGAATGTTCCACAGTGTGACATTAGAACAGCTCGACTTTACGCTGATTTAATTTCAGCTGGTTTTAAGTCTCAAAAATTCCAAGAAAAACAGACATTGTGACAGTGAGCGGATGACGCCTCTCCACAGATCTGACCTGGAACACTGTCTGGTTTGGTCTCCATGACGATAGAAAGGTTTAACTGTGGAACTCACTGTGGAACATTCCAGACAAACGAGACAAGCGTTTGATGGAGCCTCCACCAGAAAAGTTACACCGAGCACTTTTAACTTTGTCCCTCATGTTTTCAGAGTTTTTCTAGTGTTTCTTTGCTCCTCTGCACCTTCATCCTCAGATTTTTGTGGGTTTTTTGTGGTTTTGTTGTGTTTTTTTGTGTGCTCCTCGTACCTTCATCCTCATATCTCGGCCGTGCTTCTCCAGCTCCTTCCTCATCTCCAGAGCTCCGAGTCTCGCCGCGTTCAGGACCAGATGTTTCCACTCGATGGGCTGGAACACGTGAGGGTCGTGGGGCACGTACAGGCCGATCTTCACCTGGAACAAGCAGGAAACAGAAGATCAGACAGAAGATCAGAAGATCAGAAGATCAGGCAGAAGATCAGAGCAGAAGATCAGACAGAAGATCAGGCAGAAGATCAGGCAGAAGATCAGACAGAAGATCAGAACAGAAGATCAGACAGAAGATCAGACAGAAGATCAGAAGATCAGAATCAGGCAGAGATCAGACAGACAGAAGATCAAACAGAAGATCAGGAAGAAGATCAAACAGAAGATCAGACAGAAGATCAGACAGAAGATCAAACAGAAGATCAGATCAGACAGAGAAGATCAGACAGACAGAAGATCAAACAGAAGATCAGACAGAGATCAGAACAGAAGAAGATCAGACAGAAGATCAGAAGATCAGAGAAGATCAGACAGAAGATCAGACAGAAGATCAGACAGAAGATCAGGCAGAAGATCAGACAGAAGATCAGAAGATCAGAAGATCAGAAGATCAGAAAGATCAGAAGATCAGAAGATCAGACAGAAGATCAGAAGATCAAACAGAAGATCAGAACAGAAGATCAGGCAGAAGATCAGACAGAAGATCAGACAGAAGATCAGACAGAAGATCAGACAGAAGATCAGACAGAAGATCAGACAGAAGATCAGACAGAAGATCAGACAGAAGATCAGACAGAAGATCAGACAGAAGATCAGACAGAAGATCAGACAGAAGATCAGACAGAAGATCAGACAGAAGATCAGACAGAAGATCAAACAGAAGATCAGACAGAAGATCAGGCAGAAGATCAGAAGATCAGACAGAAGATCAGAAGATCAGAAGATCAGACAGACAGAAGATCAGACAGACAGAAGATCAAACAGAAGATCAGGACAGAAGATCAGAAGATCAGAAGATCAGACAGAAGATCAGAACAGAAGATCAGACAGAACAGAAGATCAGACAGAAAGATCAAACAGAAGATCAGGCAGAAGAAGATCAGACAGACATCAGACAGAAGATCAGGAAGATCACAGAAGATCAGAAAGATCAGAAGAAGATCAAACAGAAGATCAGGAAGATCAGAAGATCAGAGACAGATCAGACAGAAGATCAGGCAGAAGATCAGACAGAAGATCAGACAGAAGATCAAACAGAAGATCAGACAGAAGATCAGACAGAAGATCAGACAGAAGATCAGACAGAAGATCAGACAGAAGATCAAACAGAAGATCAGGCAGAAGATCAGACAGAAGATCAGAAGATCAGAAGATCAGACAGAAGATCAAACAGAAGATCAGGCAGAAGATCAGACAGAAGATCAAACAGAAGATCAGGCAGAAGATCAGACAAGGAAGATTCTTCAGGGGAGTGTGGTGTGGTGCTCCCCACACTCAGACAAACTGATCATTTACAGTGACGACACGCAGTGGGGGTTCTACATGTGTGTCTATGGTGGAAAGTTCAGCTGTTCCCATGGTGAGATATTACACACATTAACAAACACGGACAAATTGTTTAAAGATCGTCTGAAAAAACACAAAAATGAGCACATTTTCCATCAGATCAGATCAGTGTTTAGGAGTTTGATTTTACACTTGACCACACGCCCCTGTTTGTCCAGGACCGTCCCAGTCTGGTCCCTGTGTCCCCAGTCCCTGCAGATTTATACTAAACCACTGATTTGTCCCAGTTTTATACAAGAAATGTCCCAGGGGTCTTTATTCTGGACCAGTCTGATCTAAACCAGGACTAAACTAAAACTAAACCAGGACTAAAACTGGACAATCACATTTTTTGACCGTAAACAGGAGCATAAAGTGTCATTTGTTTTGCCAAAATACACAAAACCGTCATGACAAAAAAACAACAACAACAAAGCAGCGTCAGAATCCACAAAGTGACAGGAGTTTCTCACTAGTTTCTTTCTGCCTCGTCCCAGATCAGAGTGAACGTTTCAAAATAAAAACACTCAGACACTCGGTTTGTGGAGGTTTTTTAAAAATAAAATTGTGAATGAAGTGAGAAATTAAGGAAAACTCTTCTGCACTCGTCACTTTAGCAGAGTTGGGAAGTTTACCTTTTAAAATGTAATCCCCTACAGATTACAGATTACACACACCAGAATGTAGTTTGTAACGTAATCCATTAAATTACTGAAAGTGAGTAATGTAATCTGATTACTTTGGATTACTTGATTTGTTGTAGAGAAACAAAGACGAGGAAATCTTCACATAAGAAGTTTTGTCTGATAAAAGAAAATAAAAAACCCAGATTTTACTGAACCAAATTAAAAATATTATTGATAGAAAAGGAGACACATCCACACAGCCTAGTTCAGGATTTAGACCGGTTTAGTCCTGGTTTAGTCCTGGTTTAGTCCTGGTTTAGTCCTGGTTCAGACCTGGTTTAGTCCTGGTTTAGTCCTGGTTTAGTCCTGGTTTAGACCTGGTTTAGTCCTGGTTTAGTCCTGGTTTAGTCCTGGTTCAGACCTGGTTTAGTCCTGGTTTAGTCCTGGTTCAGACCTGGTTTAGTCCTGGTTTAGTCCTGGTTCAGACCTGGTTTAGTCCTGGTTTAGTCCTGGTTTAGTCCTGGTTTAGTCCTGGTTAGACCTGGTTTAGTCCTGGTTTAGTCCTGGTTTAGTCCTGGTTTAGACCTGGTTTAGTCCTGGTTTAGTCCTGGTTTAGTCCTGGTTAGACCTGGTTTAGTCCTGGTTTAGTCCTGGTTTAGACCTGGTTTAGTCCTGGTTTAGTCCTGGTTTAGTCCTGGTTTAGTCCTGGTTCAGACCTGGTTTAGTCCTGGTTCAGTCCTGGTTTAGTCCTGGTTTAGTCCTGGTTTAGTCCTGGTTTAGTCCTGGTTAGTCCTGGTTCAGACCTGGTTTTCCTGGTTTAGACCTGGTTTAGTCCTGGTTTAGTCCTGGTTTAGTCCTGGTTAGTCCTGGTTTAGTCCTGGTTTAGTCCTGGTTCAGTCCTGGTTTAGTCCTGGTTTAGACCTGGTTTAGTCCTCTGTGTAATCCATTTATTTCAACAAAGTAACTGTAATCCAATTACCACTCACTGAAACAGTAACTGTAACTGAATACAGTTACTCATCATTTGTACTCTGATTACTCTGGTCCATGTAATCTGTTACTCCAACACTGCAGTTTAGTCACATTTTCTTTGTGTTTTGTCGTTTTTAAGCAGATTTTCTGGATTTTACCCAAACAAAAGTCAGTTTGTCTCTGTTTAGTTTCAGGGGTCTGATTGGTCCAAAATGGAGGCACCTGGGACATTTCTTGTGTAAAACTGGTGTAAATCTTCTGGGACGAGGACACAGGCTCCAAACTGGGACAGAGCAGTGCCTACAGTTAGCACCACGGCCCCGGGGAGCGTCTCACAGTCTGAATTACACCTTTCATGAATAAATGAGACATGAAAGCTCCTGCGGTTCCTCCTCACCTTCTTGATGGTGTGCTGGTATCTCCTGTACGAGCTCTCGAACTCGCCCACCAGGTCGCCCAGCGTCCGGTGGCTCAGCGGTTTGTCCATCAGGTCCTGTCGGCGGCTCATGCCCAGCGAGCCGTACCTGCCGTTACAGAAAACGCCCAGGACCACGTGATGGAAGCAGTGGCCCGAGAACTGAGTCTTAAAACTGATGGGGAAACGTTCGAGCGACGTCAGGCCGTTGGTCAGATACCTGAGGAGGCGTGGTCAAGGAGACGACCTGCAGCAGGTGACCACGGGCGGGGTAATAAAGAGGGAGTATTATACCTCTGTGGGGTAATAAAGAGGGAGTATTATACCTCTGGGGTAATAAAGAGGGAGTATTATACCTCTGGGGTAATAAAGAGGGAGTATTATACCTCTGGGGTAATAAAGAGGGAGTATTATACCTCTGTGGGGTTTTAGGGAGTATTATACCTCTGTGGGGTTTTAGGGAGTATTATACCTCTGTGGGGTAATAAAGAGGGAGTATTATACCTCTGGGGTAATAAAGAGGGAGTATTATACCTCTGGGGTAATAAAGAGGGAGTATTATACCTCTGGGGTATTTAAGAGGGAGTATTATACCTCTGGGGTAATAAAGAGGGAGTATTATACCTCTGGGGTAATAAAGAGGGAGTATTATACCTCTGGGGTAATAAAGAGGGAGTATTATACCTCTGTGGGGTATTAGGGAGTATTATACCTCTGTGGGGTTTTAGGGAGTATTATACCTCTGTGGGGTAATTTAAAGAGGGAGTATTATACCTCTGGGGTAATAAAGAGGGAGTATTATACCTCTGTGGGGTAATAAAGAGGGAGTATTATACCTCTGGGGTATTAAAGAGGGAGTATTATACCTCTGGGGTAATAAAGAGGGAGTATTATACCTCTGGGGTATTATAAAAGAGGGAGTATTATACCTCTGGGGTAATAAAGAGGGAGTATTATACCTCTGGGGTAATAAAGAGGAGTATTATACCTCTGTGGGGTATTTAAGGGGAGTATTATACCTCTGTGGGGTATTATAAGGCCTCTGGAGAGGGAGTATTATACCTCTGTGGGGTAATAAAGAGGGAGTATTATACCTCTGGGGTAATAAAGAGGGAGTATTATACCTCTGTGGGGTTGTAGGGAGTATTATACCTCTGTGGGGTTTTAGGGAGTATTATACCTCTGTGGGGTAATAAAGAGGGAGTATTATACCTCTGTGGGGTTTTAGGGAGTATTATACCTCTGTGGGGTAATAGGAGTATTATACCTCTGGGGGTATTATAGGGAGTATTATACCTCTGGGGGGTATTAAAGGGAGTATTATTACCTCTGTGGGGTTTTAGGGAGTATTATACCTCTGTGGGGTATTAAAGAGGGAGTATTATACCTCTGGGGGTATTAAGGGGAGTATTATACCTCTGGGGTATTAAAGAGGGAGTATTATACCTCTGGGGGGTTTTAGGGAGTATTATACCTCTGTGGGGTTTTAGGGAGTATTATAACCTCTGTGGGGTATTAAAGAGGGAGTATTATACCTCTGGGGGGTTAAAGAGGGAGTATTATACCTCTCGTGGGGTTTAAAGAGGGAGTATTATACCTCTGGGGGTAATAAAGAGGGAGTATATTATACCTCTGGGGGTTTTAGGGAGTATTATACCTCTGTGGGGTATTAAAGAGGGAGTATTATACCTCTGTGGGGTTTTAGGGAGTATTATACCTCTGGGGGGTGTAAGGGAGTATTATACCTCTGTGGGGTTGTAGGGAGTATTATACCTCTGTGGGGTTTTAGGGAGTATTATACCTCTGGGGGGTTGTAGGGAGTATTATACCTCTGGGGGGTTGTAGGGAGTATTATACCTCTGGGGGGTTGTAGGGAGTATTATACCTCTGGGGGGTTGTAGGGAGTATTATACCTCTGTGGGGTTGTAGGGAGTATTATACCTCTGTGGGGTTGTAGGGAGTATTATACCTCTGGGGGGTTGTAGGGAGTATTATACCTCTGTGGGGTATAAACTGTAGATCTGCATGTTCCTTTTACTGTTTTTGAAAATGTTAAATAACTTGTTTCACTTTCATTTTTGTTGCTCCTCCCTTTGCTCCCTCTGCTAAGTCACTCCCCCTTCAGAGCACTATCCTAACACAATCATTGTGCATCAGGGTTATAACTTTTTTAACTTTTTTTTTTTCAAAAATCAAAGTCCTGCATCGTGATTGGATGAACTGTTTGGTGTAATTGAAGAAACCAAACTCCATTTTCAACTCTTTTTTAAAAAAAGTTTCCCTGAAACAAAAAAATATTAACTCCACATTTCAGCCGATGATGTGAAACATGAAACTGTTCAGTTTTCACAAGGACCGAAACAAATCAATCTGACTGGAAATGGATCAATAATAAGTTGTTCTGTCGTCATAATAAACTGAAGTTTCACTTTCTATTCTTGTTTCACTTTCTAAACCATTTGATTCATCGTCGTTAAACACTGACGATCGTCATGTTTGGACTTTTAGTTTATTTGATATAATCTTGATCATGTGTTTTGTTTGTGTGATTAAAGAGAAATTTGCCTTTGGTTCTTTGATGATTGAACAGATATGAATCTTCTAACAGTTTTATTCTGGTTGTTGTTTTACCAAAACTTCATTTTGGGTCTGGGGACTTTTTTCAAAAATGTGACGAACTGAAGGTCGATTAATTTCATTAGTAACAAAAGTTTATTAAAATATGACACAGGGAAAAGAGGCTGTAAACACGATCAAACCAGTGAACATCGAACTGATGAAACTACTGCACTTTGTCCAGTTGTTGTGTTCACTTTTGTGTCATGTTTTTGTGTATTTATGGAGTATGTTATGGTCGTGTGGGAGCAGGGGGGCGGAGCCTCGTACAGACTCGTACTGCGCCAGTGAGAAGGGTTCAAATGGAACTCTCCAGAAAGTAGGTTTTGCATAATAGTGCCTCTGTAAAGGTGCTGCACATGTGTGTTTCTCAGGGTCAAACTGAAG